>NC_034192.2:65365863-65553363 GCF_002021735.2 Oncorhynchus kisutch
TAAGAATAAAATGGTTAAAATCACGAGCCTAGTTGGTTTAGCCCCCGGGAAAAAAAGACAGGAACCTTTTCCTCTTGCTATGATTGGCTGAGATAAATGGATGGGCTGGGCATGCCGAGACATGAGTTCGGATTGGTCGGCCATGTAACATGCTTCTGTCTAAAACATGAGCTGCTCAGTATGTGTAGATCCATCCTTGTTTGAAAGATATAACGTTAAGTCATGGAGAACAGCATTGGCTCATTGTGTTCTAGTGACTCCTTGTGGCGGACCTGGCGCCTGCAGGCTGATTACGGTCGTCAGTTGAGCAGCGTTTCCTCCGACATCCATTTCTTTCACATGAACCATCAACTTGGACAAGTGTCTTGGTAAGAATCTTTCAATAATTATAAAAATATTTTATCTGGACACTATTTTTGACATTGCTAATAGGCAAGTAACCGTTTCACTGTACCGTTTACACCTTCTGTATCCAGTGTACGTGACAAATAAACTTAGATTGTATTTGATATAGTGTGTGTTTACCAGAGTTTGTAATGTGAAGAACAACAGGACCTGCACCAAAGTCAGATTAGGATATAGGCCAAGGACTAAGTGTATTTTTACATAGAGTTTTTCCTTATTGTAGGCTACTAGTTACACATTTTAGTCTTCAAATCTTTGGTTGTTTACTAAAACTACTCACTGTGTTTAGCACATGGCCTGACATGTGAATCCTTAAAGAGATGGGTGGGGCTAAAGCTTCAGAGGGTGTGAACAATGCTGAATGGGTGGGGCTAAAGCTTCAGAGGGTGTGAACGATGCTGAGTGGGTGGGGCTAAAGAGCTCTTCACCAGATACCAAAATATTCAAAAGGTGATTCTCTCAAAAGTGAGTTTACAAGTTCCTCAACTTTCAAAGCAGAATTACTTTCCCATTGTTCTACAGTGTATAATATACCATTTTGTAGCTCCGAGTCTCTACTTTTATCCAGTGTAAAAATAAATTTAAAAAATAACACTTTCAGAAACCAAATCGAGGCGGTTGGTCAAGTGTATAATTTAGGAAATCTGTTCAAAGTATTTTCCTTCCCACAAAAGAGACGTGATCATGTCTCAATGTAATCAAGGTATGGCAGGATTGTATCTGAAAATAATAACCTGTTTTTGGGGCTTAGTTGTGGTCAATTTGCAGGTGTCTACAGACATCTCTGGATACAACTACCATCTCTAAATACTACATCTACATTAAAAACAACTTGTAAAAACATGGCAGAGAGAACTCAAGATACATTACAGAGGAATGAAAGACGTAACAGTATTTGTGATCAGATAGTAGAACAGGACGAAATATCTATTTAAAAATCACCGAGCAACTTCTGGTCGTTGTCTATCCAAATGAGACATGACGTCGTTACACCTGTTACGACCGTGGTGTGAACAGCGGGATAAGTTTTGGTTTTGACACCACCATATGACAGACAGCTTCATTATCCAAATCATCCGTGTTTGATGTACCGTGACAAGATGCAGACTTTTCTACAGCCAGTTATCAGAGTGATGCCGACACACACACACACACACACACACACACACACACATACATACATACATACATACATACATACATACATACATACATACATACATACATACATACATACATACATACATACACACATACATACATACCACACACACACACATACATACATACATACATACATACATACATACATACATACATATAGTCAGAGCACTGTCACCACTGTCACTTTCCCAACTGTATTTAATTTTTATTTATTTATTTATTTTGCTCCTTTGCACCCCATTATTTTTATTTCTACTTTGCACATTCTTCCATTGCAAAACTACCATTCCAGTGTTTTACTTGCTATATTGTATATACTTTGCCACCATGGCCTTTGTTTTGCCTTTACCTCCCTTATCTCACCTCATTTGCTCACGTTGTATATAGACTTGTTTATACTGTATTATTGACTGTATGTTTGTTTTTACTCCATGTGTAACTCTGTGTTGTTGTCTGTGTCGAACTGCTTTGCTTTATCTTGGCCAGGTCGCAATTGTAAATGAGAACTTGTTCTCAACTTGCCTACCTGGTTAAATAAAGGTGAAATAAATAAATAAATAAACAGGGGGTACCGGTACAGAGTCAATGTGGAGGCTATATACAGGGGGTACCGGTACAGAGTCAATGTGGAGGCTATATACAGGGGGTACCGGTACAGAGTCAATGTGGAGGCTATATACAGGGGGTACCGGTACAGAGTCAATGTGGAGGCTATATACAGGGGGTACCGGTACAGAGTCAATGTGGAGGCTATATACAGGGGTACAGGTACAGAGTCAATGTGGAGGCTATATACAGGGGGTACCGGTACAGAGTCAATGTGGAGACTATATACAGGGGGTACCGGTACAGAGTCAATGTGGAGGCTATATACAGGGGGTACGCGGGTACAGAGTCAATGTGGAGGCTATATACAGGGGGTACCGGTACAGAGTCAATGTGGAGGCTATATACAGGGGGTACCGGTACAGAGTCAATGTGGAGGCTATATACAGGGGGTACCGGTACAGAGTCAATGTGGAGGCTATATACAGGGGGTACTGGTACAGAGTCAATGTGGAGGCTATATACAGGGGGTACCAGGTAACAAGTCAATGTGGAGGCTATATACAGGGGGTACGGTACAGAGTCAATGTGGAGACTATATACAGGGGGTACCGGTACAGAGTCAATGTGGAGGCTATATACAGAGTCAATGTGGAGGCTATATACAGGGGGTACCGGTACAGAGTCAATGTGGAGGCTATATACAGAGTCAATGTGGAGGCTATATACAGGGGGGTACCGGTACAGAGTCAATGTGGAGGCTATATACAGAGTCAATGTGGAGGCTATATACAGGGGGTACCGGTACAGAGTCAATGTGGAGGCTATATACAGAGTCAATGTGGAGGCTATATACAGGGGGTACCGGTACAGAGTCAATGTGGAGGCTATATACAGAGTCAATGTGGAGGCTATATACAGGGGGTACCGGTACAGAGTCAATGTGGAGGCTATATACAGAGTCAATGTGGAGGCTATATACAGGGGGTACCGGTACAGAGTCAATGTGGAGGCTATATACAGAGTCAATGTGGAGGCTATATACAGGGGGTACCGGTACAGAGTCAATGTGGAGGCTATATACAGAGTAAATGTGGAGGCTATATACAGAGTAAATGTGGAGGCTATATACAGGGGGTACCGGTACAGAGTCAATGTGGAGGCTATATACAGAGTCAATGTGGAGGCTATATACAGGGGGTACCGGTACAGAGTCAATGTGGAGGCTATATACAGAGTCAATGTGGAGGCTATATACAGGGGGTACCGGTACAGAGTCAATGTGGAGGCTATATACAGAGTCAATGTGGAGGCTATATACAGGGGGTACCGGTACAGAGTCAATGTGGAGGCTATATACAGAGTCAATGTGGAGGCTATATACAGGGGGTACCGGTACAGAGTCAATGTGGAGGCTATATACAGGGGGGTACCGGTACAGAGTCAATGTGGAGGCTATATACAGGGGGTACCGGTACAGAGTCAATGTGGAGGCTATATACAGGGTATTACGGTACAGAGTCAATGTGGAGGCTATATACAGGGGGGTACCGGTACAGAGTCAATGTGGAGGCTATATACAGGGGGTACCGGTACAGAGTCAATGTGGAGGCTATATACAGGGGGTACCAGTACAGAGTCAATGTGGAGGCTATATACAGAGTCAATGTGGAGGCTATATACAGGGGGTACCGGTACAGAGTCAATGTGGAGGCTATATACAGAGTCAATGTGGAGGCTATATACAGGGGGTACCGGTACAGAGTCAATGTGGAGGCTATATACAGAGTAATGTGGAGGCTATATACAGAGTAAATGTGGAGGCTATATACAGGGGGTACCGGTACAGAGTCAATGTGGAGGCTATATACAGAGTCAATGTGGAGGCTATATACAGGGGGTACCGGTACAGAGTCAATGTGGAGGCTATATACAGAGTCAATGTGGAGGCTATATACAGGGGGTACCGGTACAGAGTCAATGTGGAGGCTATATACAGAGTCAATGTGGAGGCTATATACAGGGGGTACCGGTACAGAGTCAATGTGGAGGCTATATACAGAGTCAATGTGGAGGCTATATACAGGGGTACCGGGTACAGAGTCAATGTGGAGGCTATATACAGGGGGTACCGGTACAGAGTCAATGTGGAGGCTATATACAGGGGGTACCGGTACAGAGTCAATGTGGAGGCTATATACAGGGTATTACGGTACAGAGTCAATGTGGAGGCTATATACAGGGGGTACCGGTACAGAGTCAATGTGGAGGCTATATACAGGGGGTACCGGTACAGAGTCAATGTGGAGGCTATATACAGGGGGTACCAGTACAGAGTCAATGTGGAGGCTATATACAGGGGGTACCGGTACAGAGTCAATGTGGAGGCTATATACAGGGGGTACCGGTACAGAGTCAATGTGGAGGCTATATACAGGGGGTACCGGTACAGAGTCAGTGTGGAGTCTATATACAGGGGGTACCAGTACAGAGTCAATGTGAAGGCTATATACAGGGGGTACCGGTACAGAGTCAATGTGGAGGTTATATACAGGGGGTACCGGTACAGAGTCAATGTGGAGGTTATATACAGGGGGTACCGGTACAGAGTTAATGTGGAGGTTATATACAGGGTATTACGGTACAGAGTCAATGTGGAGGCTATATACAGGGGGTACCAGTACAGAGTCAATGTGGAGGCTATATACAGGGTGTACCGGTACAGAGTCAATGTGGAGGCTATATACAGGGGGTACCGGTACAGAGTCAATGTGGAGGCTATATACAGGGGGTACCGGTACAGAGTCAATGTGGATGCTATATACAGGGTGTACCGGTACAGAGTTAATGTGGAGGTTATATACAGGGTATTACGGTACAGAGTCAATGTGGAGGCTATATACAGGGGGGTACCGGTACAGAGTCAATGTGGATGCTATATACAGGGTGTACCGGTACAGAGTTAATGTGGAGGTTATATACAGGGTATTACGGTACAGAGTCAATGTGGAGGCTATATACAGGGGGTACCAGTACAGAGTCAATGTGGAGGCTATATACAGGGTGTTACGGTACAGAGTCAATGTGGAGGCTATATACAGGGGGTACCGGTACAGAGTCAATGTGGAGGCTATATACAGGGGGTACCAGTACAGAGTCAATGTGGAGGCTATATACAGGGTGTACCGGTACAGAGTCAATGTGGAGGCTATATACAGGGTGTACCGGTACAGAGTCAATGTGGAGGCTATATACAGGGTGTTACGGTACAGAGTCAATGTGGAGGCTATATACAGGGTGTTACGGTACAGAGTCAATGTGGAGGCTATATACAGGGGGTACCGGTACAGAGTCAATGTGGAGGCTATATACAGGGGGTACCGGTACAGAGTCAATGTGAAGGCTATATACAGGGGGTACCGGTACAGAGTCAATGTGAAATAAAAATAAAATAAATAGAGACAGACAGACAGAGACAGAGACATATTCCATCTGTTTGCCAAAAGTTTTTTTTTTTTACTAAAAAACATTGCACATTGACGCACAACGATAGTCTACAATCACCGAGATGATCTACTGCTCCCTTCTATGAGGTGTGCTAACTCTAGTGTCAAAAACCACATGGAGACTATTACATTTAGGTAATATTGCATGATAGTACTGTACAGTATAGTGAGTACTGCATGATACAGTACTATACAGTATAATGAGTACTGCATGATACAGTACTATACAGTATAATGAGTACTGCATGATAGTACTATACAGTATAATGAGTACTGCATGATAGTACTATACAGTATAATGAGTACTGCATGATAGTACTACACAGTATAGTGGGTACTGCATGGTATAGTAGTATACAGTATAGTGAGTACTGCATGGTAGAGTACCGTACAGTATAGTGAGTACTGCATGGTAGTACTATACAGTATAGTGAGTACTGCATGATAGTACTATACAGTATAGTGAGTACTGCATGATAGTACTATACAGTATAGTGAGTACTGCATGATAGTACCATACAGTATAGTGAGTACTGCATGGTAGAGTACCGTACAGTATAGTGAGTACTGCATGGTAGAGTACCGTACAGTATAGTGAGTACTGCATGGTAGAGTACCGTACAGTATAGTGAGTACTGCATGGTAGAGTACCGTACAGTATAGTGAGTACTGCATGGTAGAGTACTGTACGGTATAGTAAGTACTGCATGGTAGTACTATACAGTATAGTGAGTACTGCATCGTATAGTACTGTACAGTATAATGAGTATTGGATGGTAGAGTACTGTAGAGTATAGTGAGTACTGCATGATATAGTACTGTACAGTATAATGAGTATTGGCTGGAGAGTACTGTACAGTATAATGAGTATTGGATGGTAGAGTACTGTAGAGTATAATGAGTATTGCATGGTATAGTATAATGAGTATCGCATGGTATAGTCCTGTACAGTATACTGAGTATTGCGTGGTATAGTACTGTACAGTATAATGAGTATTGCATGGTATAGTGTAATGAGTATCGCATGGTATAGTACTGTACAGTATACTGTGTATTGCGTGGTATAGTAATGCACAGTATAATGAGTATTGCATGGTATAGTATTGTACAGTATAGTGAATATTGGATGGTAGAGTATAGTGAGTACTTCATGGTAAAGTATACTGGTAGAGTATCGCAGAGCGCAGTATAGTATTGCCTAGTATAGTATTACATGGCAATAGAGTATTGCATGGTAGTACAGTATTGCAGAGTACAGTACAGTATTGCAGAGTATAGTACAGTACAGTAGAGTATAGTGGAGTAGAGTGCAGTATAGTGGAGTAGAGTGCAGTATAGTGGAGTAGAGTGCAGTATAGTGGAGTAGAGTGCAGTATAGTGGAGTAGAGTATAGTGGAGTAGAGTGCAGTATAGTGGAGCAGAGTATAGTGGAGTAGAGTATAGTGGAGTAGAGTGCAGTATAGTGGAGTAGAGTGCAGTAGAGTGGAGTAGAGTGCAGTAGAGTGGAGTAGAGTGCAGTATAGTGGAGTAGAGTGCAGTAGAGTGGAGTAGAGTGGAGTAGAGTGCAGTATAGTGGAGTAGAGTAGAGTAGAGTGCAGTATAGTGGAGTAGAGTAGAGTGGAGTGGAGTAGAGTGCTGTATAGTGGAGTAGAGTATAGTGGAGTAGAGTGCAGTATAGTGGAGTAGAGTGCAGTATAGTGGAGTAGAGTATAGTGGAGTAGAGTGCAGTATAGTGGAGTAGAGTAGAGTGGAGTAGAGTGCAGTATAGTGGAGTAGGGTAGAGTGGAGTAGAGTATAGTGGAGTAGAGTGCAGTATAGTGGAGTAGAGTAGAGTGCAGTATAGTGGAGTAGAGTATAGGGGAGTAGAGTGCAGTATAGTGGAGTAGAGTATAGTGGAGTAGAGTGCAGTATAGTGGAGTAGAGTAGAGTAGAGTAGAGTAGAGTGGAGTAGAGTGCAGTATAGTGGAGTAGAGTATAGTGGAGTAGAGTGCAGTATAGTGGAGTAGAGTAGAGTAGAGTGCAGTATAGTGGAGTAGAGTGCAGTATAGTGGAGTAGAGTGCAGTATAGTGGAGTAGAGTATAGTAGAGTATAGTGGAGTAGAGTATAGTGGAGTAGAGTATAGTGGAGTAGAGTAGAGTGCAGTATAGTGGAGTAGAGTAGAGTGGAGTAGAGTAGAGTGCAGTATAGTGGAGTAGAGTGCAGTATAGTGGAGTAGAGTATAGTGGAGTAGAGTGCAGTATAGTGGAGTAGAGTATAGTGGAGTAGAGTGCAGTATAGTTGAGTAGAGTGCAGTATAGTGGAGTAGAGTGCAGTATAGTGGAGTAGAGTGCAGTATAGTGGAGTAGAGTATAGTGGAGTAGAGTGCAGTAGAGTGGAGTAGAGTATAGTGGAGTAGAGTGCAGTAGAGTGGAGTAGAGTATAGTGGAGTAGAGTGCAGTATAGTGGAGTAGAGTTTATTGGAGTAGAGTGCAGTATAGTGGAGTAGAGTACAGTATAGTGGAGTAGAGTACAGTATAGTGGAGTAGAGTAGAGTACAGTAGAGTGCAGTATAGTGGAGTAGAGTATAGTGGAGTAGAGTGCAGTATAGTGGAGTAGAGTATAGTGGAGTAGAGTGCAGTATAGTGGAGTAGAGTATAGTGGAGTAGAGTACAGTATAGTGGAGTAGAGTATAGTGGAGTAGAGTGCAGTATAGTAGAGTAGAGTATAGTGGAGTAGAGTACAGTATAGTGGAGTAGAGTATAGTGGAGTAGAGTGCAGTATAGTGGAGTAGAGTAGAGTGGAGTAGAGTATAGTGGAGTAGAGTACAGTATAGTGGAGTAGAGTAGAGTATAGTGGAGTAGAGTATAGTGGAGTAGAGTATAGTGGAGTAGAGTATAGTGGATTAGAGTGCAGTATAGTGGAGTGGAGTAGAGTATAGTGGAGTAGAGTGCAGTAGAGTGGAGTACAGTAGAGTGGAGTACAGTAGAGTGCAGTATAGTAGAGTAGAGTATAGTAGAGTACAGTAGAGTGGAGTACAGTAGAGTGCAGTATAGTATAGTACAGTAGAGTGGAGTACAGTAGAGTGCAGTATAGTGGAGTAGAGTATAGTAGAGTACAGTAGAGTGGAGTAGAGTATAGTGGAGTAGAGTACAGTAGAGTGGAGTACAGTAGAGTGCAGTATAGTGGAGTAGAGTATAGTACAGTAGAGTGGAGTAGAGTATAGTGGAGTAGAGTACAGTAGAGTGGAGTACAGTAGAGTGCAGTAAAGAAGGAAGCAGAGAAAGATAAATGACAAGTAGGAGGTGTTTTCAGAAGTTTTATGAGGACATCAGTACAATATATATTTATCGTTCTTATCAAGAGGGAGGAGTCTAAAGAACAAAGGGAGAGTTCAGAAAACAAAGAGAAAAAGAGAGCAGAACTCAGAGCTAAGAACGAGTTTACAGATCAACAGGAGATGAACTAGAACTACAGAATCAGAATAAAGAATGGAACAGGAGGAACAGCGCTGTTCCAACAGCTGTCCCCCCCCCCTCCCTGTTTAGATAACTCTGAATAACAGTTTAATAGGAGGAACAGCGCTGTTCCAACAGCTGTCCCCCCCCCCCCCTCCCTGTTTAGATAACTCTGAATAGCACAGTTTAATAGGAGGAACAGCGCTGTTCCAACAGCTGTCCCCCCCCCTCCCTGTTTAGATAACTCTGAATAACACAGTTTAATAGGAGAAACAGCGCTGTTCCAACAGCTGTCCCCCCCCTCCCTGTTTAGATAACTCTGAATAACACAGTTTAATAGGAAGAACAGCGCTGTTCCAACAGCTGTCCCCCCCCCCCCTCCCTGTTTAGATAACTCTGAGTAACAGTTTAATAGGAAGAACAGAACAACAAAACAGACTGGGGTCCGATACATTCATCAAATACTGTAGAAGTCTCGAGGTGGACTTGATTTGGATTGTTCCGGGACAATGGGACCAATAGAACAGACCCGAAGTGCAAATCCCCCCCCCCCCCCCCCACCCGTACCTCAGGATCGTATTTGACGTATGTGCCCCAGGTCTGTTACACACAAGGAGATCCACAAGATGTTATCAACACTAACTCCTAGTCAAGGAGAAGAAGGGAATCTGACAGACAGGCTCAGTATGCAATGGTTCCACGTATGGCTTCGTGATCATAGATAACTCTATTTTATATATATCTTTTTTAACTTGTTTTTTCTTCCTCCTCTGTGTGTGTGTGTGTGTGTGTGTGTGTTGTCGTCTGGGGTGTGTGTGTGTGTGTGTGTGTGTGTTGTCGTCTGGGGTGTGTGTGTGTGTGTGTGTGTGTTGTCGTCTGGGGTGTGTGTGTGTGTGTGTGTGTGTTGTCGTCTGGGGTGTGTGTGTGTTGTCGTCTGGGGTGTGTGTGTGTGTGTGTGTGTGTGTTGTCGTCTGGGGTGTGTGTGTGTGTGTGTGTGTGTGTGTTGTCGTCTGGGGTGTGTGTGTGTGTGTGTGTGTGTGTGTGTGTTGTCGTCTGGGGTGTGTGTGTGTGTGTGTGTGTTGTCGTCTGGGGTGTGTGTGTGTGTGTGTGTGTTGTCGTCTGGGGTGTGTGTGTGTGTGTTGTCGTCTGGGGTGTGTGTGTGTGTGTTGTCGTCTGGATAATCGGGCTATTGTCGTTTTAGTCGTTGTCGTCGTTCTGATGGGCTATCGATCGCTAGGGCTCAGGCCCGGCCCTGCACGTTGCCATGGTGATGCTCAGGACTTGATGTTGAGGGCGCGTGCGGACCTCTCGTGGTGCCAGTCCCTCAGACGGGCGTAACGGGGGCTCTGAATCTCTGTAAGGAACTTTTCCCTAACCACCCCGAGAGAGAAGAGAAGAGAGAAGAGACAGGAAGTGAAGAAAGACAATTCACCAAGCAGTGGTAAAACTACATCACAACTCAATACGGGGACAGAAGATCTACTAAAGTGATACAGATGTTGTTTCAGGACAACTCACACACACACTACCTGTATAACTCACACCCACACCAAACCACCTGTATATATCTCACCAAACCACCTGTATAACACACACACACACACACCAAACCACCTGTATAACACACACACACCAAACCACCTGTATAACTCACACATCAAACCACCTGTATATATCGCACCAAACCACCTGTATATATCTCACCAAACCACCTGTATATATATCTCACCAAACCACCTGTATATATATATATCTCACCAAACCACCTGTATAACTCACCAAACCACCTGTATAACTCACACACACACACACCAAACCACCTGTATATCACACCAAACCACCTGTATAACTCACACCAAACCACCTGTATAACTCACACCAAACCACCTGTATATCTCACCAAGCCACCTGTATATCACACCAAACCACCTGTATATCACACCAAACCACCTGTATATCACACCAAACCACCTGTATATCACACCAAACCACCTGTATATCTCACCAAACCACCTGTATATCTCACCAAACCACCTGTATATCTCACCAAACCACCTGTATCACACCAAACCACCTGTATATATATATATATATATATATCTCACCCACACCACCTGTATATATCTCACCCACACCACCTGTATATATCTCACCAAACCACCTGTATATCTCACCCACACCAAACCACCTGTATATCTCACCCGCAAAAAAAACCACCTGTATATCTCACCCACACCAAACCACCTGTATATCTCACCAAACCACCTGTATATCACACCTAACCACCTGTATATCACACCTAACCACCTGTATATCACACCTAACCACCTGTATATCACACCTAACCACCTGTATATCACACCTAACCACCTGTATATCACACCTAACCACCTGTATATCACACCTAACCACCTGTATATCACACCAAACCACCTGTATCACACCAAACCACCTGTATCACACCAAACCACCTGTATCACACCAAACCACCTGTATCACACCAAACCACCTGTATCACACCAGACCACCTGTATATATATCTCACCCACATATATATCTCACCCACACCACCTGTATATATCTCACCCACACCACCTGTATATATCTCACCCACACCACCTGTATATATCTCACCCACACCACCTGTATATATCTCACCCACACCACCTGTATATCTCACCCACACCACCTGTATATATCTCACCAAACCACCTGTATATCTCACCCACACCACCTGTATATCTCACCCACACCAAACCACCTGTATATCTCACCCACACCAAACCACCTGTATATCTCACCAAACCACCTGTATAACTCACACACACCAAACCACCTGTATATCTCACACACCAAACCACCTGTATATCTCACACACCAAACCACCTGTATATCTCACACACACACACCAAACCACATGTTGAAGCTTAAAGATGGCTGTAACACAGACTATACCAGAGTCAGCTGTAGACATCACACACAGGCATAGGTATATATATTATATAGCTGTATAAACACACTAGCTGTATAAACACACAGGCTGTATAAACACACAGGCTGTATAAACACACAGGCTGTATAAACACACAGGCTGTATAAACACACAGGCTGTATAAAACACACAGGCTGTATAAACACACAGGCTGTATAAACACACAGGCTGTATAAACACACAGGCTGTATAAACACACAGGCTGTATAAACACACAGGCTTTATAAACACACAGGCTTTATAAAACACACAGGCTGTATAAACACACTAGCTGTATAAACACACTAGCTGTATAAACACACAGGCTTTATAAAACACACAGGCTGTATAAACACACTAGCTGTATAAACACACAGGCTTTATAAAACACACTAGCTGTATAAACACACAGGCTGTATAAAACACACAGGCTGTATAAACACACAGGCTGTATAAACACACAGGCTGTATAAACACACAGGCTGTATAAACACACAGGCTGTATAAACACACAGGCTGTATAAACACACTAGCTGTATAAACACACAGGCTGTATAAACACACAGGCTGTATAAAACACACAGGCTTTATAAAACACACAGGCTTTATAAAACACACAGGCTGTATAAACACACACTAGCTGTATAAACACACACTAGCTGTATAAACACACACTAGCTGTATAAACACACAGGCTTTATAAAACACACAGGCTGTATAAACACACACTAGCTGTATAAACACACAGGCTGTATAAAACACACAGGCTGTATAAAACACACAGGCTTTATAAAACACACAGGCTTTATAAAACACACAGGCTTTATAAAACACACAGGCTTTATAAACACACAGGCTGTATAAACACACAGGCTGTATAAAACACACAGGCTGTATAAACACACAGGCTGTTTACCTGGCCCTCTTCATTGTCTCATCGTCTGGGTCCTGCACTGAGAGAGCCAGGGGGAAACAGTATCAGAACGCCCAAACGAATCACAACGCCCAAAGGACATTGTCCACATCACTCACTCTCCCCCTCTCGACCACTGACAACCAACCCCCCCCCCCCCGACCTCACTCACTCTCCCCCTCTCGACCACTGACAACCAACCAACCCCCCCCCCCCCCCCGACCTCGCTCCCTCTCCGACCTCGCTCCCCCCCCGACCTCGCTCCCTCTCCGACCTCGCTCCCTCACCGACCTCGCTCCCTCACCGACCTCGCTCCCTCACCGACCTCGCTCCCTCACCGACCTCGCTCCCTCACCCTCTCCGACTTACTGTAGTCGGTGCCTGTGAGCTGGGCCAGCATGCGGAAGGAGCGGGACTGGGTAGTGCCTGTGCGGGGCTGCCAATCCTGAGTGTCCTCGATCAGCCTCTTCTTGCTGCGGTCGTTGGGGATGAACATGGGGATGCCATCCACCCGCAGACCGTGCCTAGTACACACCACAACGTTCCCACAACGTTAATATAACGTTAAACGGACCATGCACAGTAGACACGCAAGTTTCCCACAACGTTCCAACAACGTTAACATAACAAACCGTGTCTACACACAGACACAGACATGACGTTATCACGTGGTTGAAACCACCATGACGTGGACCCAGCGACGTGTATCCCTGGTCAAAAGTAGTGCATTACATATGGGATAGGGTGCCATTTTGGATGCATCCCATGTCATATTCAACAGACATAAAATACCAGGCAAAAAACACACTTATTCAATCACGAGGTTCTCTTTATTTAAAATAAAACTATTTTCTACATATGGAATCATGTAGCAACTACCCCAAAAAGTGTTTAAGATTCTTCAAAGTAGCCACCCTTCGCCTTGATGAATACTTTGCACACTCTTGGCATTCTCTCAACCAGCTTCACCTGGAATGCTTTTTCAACAGTCTTGAAGGAGTTCCCACATATGCTGAGCACTTGTTGGGTGATTTTACTTCACTCTGCAGTCCAACTCATCCCAAACCATCTCAATTGGGTTGAGGTTGGGTGACTGTGGAGGACAGGTCATCTGATGCAGCACTCCATCACTCTCCTTCTTGGTCAAATAGCCCTTACACAGCCTGGAGGTGTGTTGGGTCATTGTCCTGTTGAAAAACACATGATCGTCCCACTAAGTGCAAACCAGATGGGATGGTGTATCACTGCAGAATGGCAGCCATGCTGGTTAAGTGTTCCTTGAATTATAAATAAATCACTGACAGTGTCACCAGCAAAGCACCCCCACACCACCTCCTCCATGCTTCACGGTGGGTACCACACATGCAGAGATCATCCGTTCACCATCACACCTCCATGCTTCACGGTGGGTACCACACATGCAGAGATCATCCGTTCACCATCACACCTCCATGCTTCACGGTGGGTACCACACATGCAGAGATCATCCGTTCACCTACTCTGCATCTCACAAAGACACGGCGTTTAGAACAAAAAAATCATCAAATTTAGGACAGATTTCCACCGGTCTAATGTCCATTGCTCGTGTTTCTTGGCCCCAAGCAAGTCTCTTCTTGTTGTTGGTGTCCTTTAGTAGTGGTTTCTTTGCAGTATTTTGACCATGAAGGCCTGATTCACTCAGTCTCCTCTGAACAGTTGATTTGGGCTGCAATTTCTGGTAGGCTGGTAACTCTAATGAACTTTTCCTCTGCAGCAGAGGTAACTCTGGGTCTTCCTTTCCTGTGGCGGTCCTCATGAGAGACAGGTAACTCTAATGAACTTATCCTCTGCAGCAGAGGTAACTCTGGGTCTTCCTTTCCTGTGGCGGTCCTCATGAGAGACAGGTAACTCTAATGAACGTATCCTCTGCAGCAGAAGTAACTCTGGGTCTTCCTTTCCTGTGGCGGTCCTCATGAGAGACAGGTAACTCTAATGAACTTATCCTCTGCAGCAGAGGTAACTCTGGGTCTTCCTTTCCTGTGGCGGTCCTCATGAGAGACAGGTAACTCTAATGAACTTATCCTCTGCAGCAGAGGTAACTCTGGGTCTTCCTTTCCTGTGGCGGTCCTCATGAGAGACAGGTAACTCTAATTAACTTTTCCTCTGCAGCAGATGTAACTCTGGGTCTTCCTTTCCTGTGGCGGTCCTCATGAGAGACAGGTAACTCTAATTAACTTTTCCTCTGCAGCAGATGTAACTCTGGGTCTTCCTTTCCTGTGGCGGTCCTCATGAGAGACAGGTAACTCTAATGAACTTATCCTCTGCAGCAGAGGTAACTCTGGGTCTTCCTTTCCTGTGGTGGTCCTCATGAGAGACAGGTAACTCTAATGAACTTATCCTCTGCAGCAGAGGTAACTCTGGGTCTTCCTTTCCTGTGGTGGTCCTCATGAGAGACAGGTAACTCTAATGAACTTATCCTCTGCAGCAGAGGTAACTCTGGGTCTTCCTTTCCTGTGGTGGTCCTCATGAGAGACAGGTAACTCTAATGAACTTATCCTCTGCAGCAGAGGTAACTCTGGGTCTTCCTTTCCTGTGGTGGTCCTCATGAGAGACAGGTAACTCTAATGAACTTATCCTCTGCAGCAGAGGTAACTCTGGGTCTTCCTTTCCTGTGGCGGTCCTCATGAGAGACAGGTAACTCTAATGAACTTATCCTCTGCAGCAGAGGTAACTCTGGGTCTTCCTTTCCTGTGGCGGTCCTCATGAGAGACAGGTAACTCTAATGAACTTATCCTCTGCAGCAGAGGTAACTCTGGGTCTTCCTTTCCTGTGGCGGTCCTCATGAGAGACAGGTAACTCTAATGAACTTATCCTCTGCAGCAGAGGTAACTCTGGGTCTTCCTTTCCTGTGGCGGTCCTCATGAGAGACAGGTAACTCTAATGAACTTATCCTCTGCAGCAGAGGTAACTCTGGGTCTTCCTTTCCTGTGGCGGTCCTCATGAGAGACAGGTAACTCTAATGAACTTATCCTCTGCAGCAGAGGTAACTCTGGGTCTTCCTTTCCTGTGGCGGTCCTCATGAGAGACAGGTAACTCTAATGAACTTATCCTCTGCAGCAGAGGTAACTCTGGGTCTTCCTTTCCTGTGGCGGTCCTCATGAGAGACAGGTAACTCTAATGAACTTATCCTCTGCAGCAGAGGTAACTCTGGGTCTTCCTTTCCTGTGGCGGTCCTCATGAGAGACAGGTAACTCTAATGAACTTTTCCTCTGCAGCAGATGTAACTCTGGGTCTTCCTTTCCTATGGCGGTCCTCATGAGAGACAGGTAACTCTAATGAACTTATCCTCTGCAGCAGAGGTAACTCTGGGTCTTCCTTTCCTGTGGCGGTCCTCATGAGAGACAGGTAACTCTAATGAACTTATCCTCTGCAGCAGAGGTAACTCTGGGTCTTCCTTTCCTGTGGCGGTCCTCATGAGAGACAGGTAACTCTAATGAACTTTTCCTCTGCAGCAGATGTAACTCTGGGTCTTCCTTTCCTATGGCGGTCCTCATGAGAGACAGGTAACTCTAATGAACTTTTCCTCTGCAGCAGATGTAACTCTGGGTCTTCCTTTCCTGTGGCGGTCCTCATGAGAGACAGGTAACTCTAATGAACTTATCCTCTGCAGCAGAGGTAACTCTGGGTCTTCCTTTCCTGTGGTGGTCCTCATGAGAGACAGGTAACTCTAATGAACTTATCCTCTGCAGCAGAGGTAACTCTGGGTCTTCCTTTCCTGTGGTGGTCCTCATGAGAGACAGGTAACTCTAATGAACTTATCCTCTGCAGCAGAGGTAACTCTGGGTCTTCCTTTCCTGTGGTGGTCCTCATGAGAGACAGGTAACTCTAATGAACTTATCCTCTGCAGCAGAGGTAACTCTGGGTCTTCCTTTCCTGTGGTGGTCCTCATGAGAGACAGGTAACTCTAATGAACTTATCCTCTGCAGCAGAGGTAACTCTGGGTCTTCCTTTCCTGTGGCGGTCCTCATGAGAGACAGGTAACTCTAATGAACTTTTCCTCTGCAGCAGATGTAACTCTGGGTCTTCCTTTCCTATGGCGGTCCTCATGAGAGACAGGTAACTCTAATGAACTTTTCCTCTGCAGCAGATGTAACTCTGGGTCTTCCTTTCCTGTGGCGGTCCTCATGAGAGACAGGTAACTCTAATGAACTTATCCTCTGCAGCAGAGGTAACTCTGGGTCTTCCTTTCCTGTGGCGGTCCTCATGAGAGACAGGTAACTCTAATGAACTTATCCTCTGCAGCAGAGGTAACTCTGGGTCTTCCTTTCCTATGGCGGTCCTCATGAGAGACAGGTAACTCTAATGAACTTATCCTCTGCAGCAGAGGTAACTCTGGGTCTTCCTTTCCTGTGGCGGTCCTCATGAGAGACAGGTAACTCTAATGAACTTATCCTCTGCAGCAGATGTAACTCTGGGTCTTCCTTTCCTGTGGCGGTCCTCATGAGAGACAGGTAACTCTAATGAACTTATCCTCTGCAGCAGAGGTAACTCTGGGTCTTCCTTTCCTGTGGCGGTCCTCATGAGAGACAGGTAACTCTAATGAACTTATCCTCTGCAGCAGAAGTAACTCTGGGTCTTCCTTTCCTGTGGCGGTCCTCATGAGAGACAGGTAACTCTAATGAACTTATCCTCTGCAGCAGAGGTAACTCTGGGTCTTCCTTTCCTGTGGTGGTCCTCATGAGAGACAGGTAACTCTAATGAACTTATCCTCTGCAGCAGAGGTAACTCTGGGTCTTCCTTTCCTGTGGCGGTCCTCATGAGAGACAGGTAACTCTAATGAACTTATCCTCTGCAGCAGATGTAACTCTGGGTCTTCCTTTCCTGTGGCGGTCCTCATGAGAGACAGGTAACTCTAATGAACTTATCCTCTGCAGCAGAGGTAACTCTGGGTCTTCCTTTCCTGTGGCGGTCCTCATGAGAGACAGGTAACTCTAATGAACTTATCCTCTGCAGCAGAAGTAACTCTGGGTCTTCCTTTCCTGTGGCGGTCCTCATGAGAGACAGGTAACTCTAATGAACTTATCCTCTGCAGCAGAGGTAACTCTGGGTCTTCCTTTCCTGTGGTGGTCCTCATGAGAGACAGGTAACTCTAATGAACTTATCCTCTGCAGCAGAGGTAACTCTGGGTCTTCCTTTCCTGTGGCGGTCCTCATGAGAGACAGGTAACTCTAATGAACTTATCCTCTGCAGCAGAGGTAACTCTGGGTCTTCCTTTCCTGTGGCGGTCCTCATGAGAGACAGGTAACTCTAATGAACGTATCCTCTGCAGCAGAGGTAACTCTGGGTCTTCCTTTCCTGTGGCGGTCCTCATGAGAGACAGGTAACTCTAATGAACTTATCCTCTGCAGCAGAGGTAACTCTGGGTCTTCCTTTCCTGTGGCGGTCCTCATGAGAGACAGGTAACTCTAATGAACTTATCCTCTGCAGCAGAGGTAACTCTGGGTCTTTCTTTCCTGTGGCGGTCCTCATGAGAGACAGTTTCATCATAGTGCTTGATGTTTTTTGCAGCTGCACTTGAAGAAACTTTCAAAGTTCTTGAAATGTTCCGGATTGACTGACCTTCATGTCTTAAAGTAATGACGGACTGTCATTTCTCTTTGTTGATTTGAGCGGTTCTTGCCATAATATGGACTTGCTCTTAAAACAAATAGGTCCATCTTCTGTATACCAACCCTACCTTGCCACAACACAAATGATTGGCTCAAACGCATTAAGGAAAGAAATTCCGCAAATTAACTTAAGGCACACCTGTTACTTGAAATGCATTCCAGTTGTCTACCGCATGAAGCTGGTTGAGAGAATGCCAAGAGTGTGCAAATGTGTCATCAAGGCAAAGGGTGGCTACTTTGAAGGATCACAAATATAAAAACACATTTGGATTATTTTACACTTTTTTGGTTACTACATGATTCCATATGTGTTATTTCATCGTTTTGATGTCTTTCACTATGATTCTACAATGTAGAACATTTTAAAAGTAAATAAAGACCCTTGAGAAGGTGTCCAAACTTTAGACTGGTACTGTATGTCCTCCAAGTTGTCCCCCCTGACACCGTGTCAATATGTCCCCCCTGACACCATGTCAATATGTCCCCTCTAACACCGTGTCAATATGTCCTCTCTAACATGGCTGTCTGACACCGTGTCAATATGTCCCCCCTGACACCGTGTCAATATGTCCCCCCTGACACCGTGTCAATATGTCCTCTCTAACATGGCTGTCTGACACCGTGTCAATATGTCCCCCCTGACACCGTGTCAATATGTCCCCCCTGACACCGTGTCAATATGTCCTCTCTAACATGGCTGTCTGACACCGTGTCAATATGTCCCCCCTGACACCGTGTCAATATGTCCCCTCTAACACCGTGTCAATATGTCCTCTCTAACATGGCTGTCTGACACCGTGTCAATATGTCCCCCCTGACACCGTGTCAATATGTCCTCTCTAACATGGCTGTCTGACACCGTGTCAATATGTCCCGTCTGACACCGTGTCAATATGTCCCCTCTAACACCGTGTCAATATGTCCTCTCTAACATGGCTGTCTGACACCGTGTCAATATGTCCCCTCTAACACCGTGTCAATATGTCCTCTCTAACATGACTGTCTGACACAGTGTCAATATGTCCCCCCTGACACCGTGTCAATATGTCCTCTCTAACATGGCTGTCTGACACCGTGTCAATATGTCCCCCCTGACACCGTGTCAATATGTCCCCTCTAACACCGTGTCAATATGTCCTCTCTAACATGGCTGTCTGACACCGTGTCAATATGTCCCCTCTAACACCGTGTCAATATGTCCTCTCTAACATGGCTGTCTGACACCGTGTCAATATGTCCCCTCTAACACCGTGTCAATATGTCCTCTCTAACATGGCTGTCTGACACCGTGTCAATATGTCCCCTCTAACACCGTGTCAATATGTCCTCTCTAACATGGCTGTCTGACACCGTGTCAATATGTCCCCCCTGACACCGTGTCAATATGTCCTCTCTAACATGGCTGTCTGACACCGTGTCAATATGTCCCCCCTGACACCGTGTCAATATGTCCTCTCTAACATGGCTGTCTGACAGTGTCAATATGTCCCCCCTGACACCGTGTCAATATGTCCTCTCTAACATGGCTGTCTGACACCGTGTCAATATGTCCCCCCTGACACCGTGTCAATATGTCCTCTCTAACATGGCTGTCTGACACCGTGTCAATATGTCCCCTCTAACACCGTGTCAATGTCCTCTCTAACATGGCTGTCTGACACCGTGTCAATATGTCCCCCCTGACACCGTGTCAATATGTCCCCTCTAACACCGTGTCAATATGTCCTCTCTAACATGGCTGTCTGACACCGTGTCAATATGTCCCCTCTGACACCGTGTCAATATGTCCTCTCTAACATGGCTGTCTGACACCGTGTCAATATGTCCCCCCTGACACCGTGTCAATATGTCCTCTCTAACATGGCTGTCTGACACCGTGTCAATATGTCCCCTCTGACAACGTGTCAATATGTCCCCTCTGACATGGCTGTCTAGTGACCAGCGGTCAAACAGGCTGGACCATAATGAATCTGTCTCTTACTTCTCGTGTTGGTAATTCTGGTGGTCATACAAAGGCTGATCCTCTCTGTGGGGGGGGGGGGGGGGGGGAAGAGGGAGGGAAGGAAGAAGAGGGAGGGAGGGAGGGAGGAAGAAAAGGGGAGAATGGTAGGAGGAAGAGGGAGACGAAGAGAAGAGGGTGGACAGAAGACAGAATGGACAAGAAATTACACGAGAAAGAGAGAAATACTGTTAGATGAAGAATTCTGAAGAATAATCATTGACTAATCATTGATCAATAAACTTATGTTTACCATTACTACTGGTAAGAGAAAGACCTTCACTAATCATTACTAACCACTAGCTCAGATACTGACAGGAAAACTAACATTTAACATTCAAGTAAAAAGGAAGTAAAGAGAGTTTACTGACTTCTCATCCATCTGCGGGGTGAAAGAAGAGAAGAAGAGAGAAGGAGAGAAGGAGATGGGGGGGGGGGGGGGGGGGGGGGGGGGTCAGTTTGGAAAAACAAAAACAACAAGTTGCAGAGAACAGTCAACAGCGAGGAGACAGAGATGCAGAGTATCGTGCAGTGGGGTGAAAACACACACAGGCTTTCATTGTTGACGGGTTCTGTCAGAGAGACGCACGGCACGGGGCAGACTCAGTGACTGTCACACAAAACTCGCAGGCAGGCTGTGTGACAGTCATTCAGAGTCCTCATCGTCCTCTCACTGATCTACAACAGATCCGGGTTCAAGTTGATGGCTGTATTGACTGATTACCTCACTTCTAAAACTATTTATTTATTTCACCTTAGTTTAGTTAAACAGGTAACTAAACAAAGGTAAGGTCATTGAAAACACATTATTTTACAATAATTATCTGGCCCACATATGTATTCCATCAAATGGTGTAAAATTACAATATTTATGCACAGAACCAAACTTATTTACGACCAACCGGAAAGTCAAATACAGTGAGGAGTATTCAGATCCCTTGACTTGTTCCACATTTTGTTTTGTTACAGCCTTATTATACAAACAACTATAAATCCTCCACAATCTACACAGAATAACCCCATAAATGTTCACCAATGTATAAAAAAAACTAAAACACCTTATTTACATAAGTATTCAGGCCCTTCGCTATGAGACTCCAAATTGAGCTAAGGTGCATCCTGTTTCCATTGATCGTCCTTAAGATGTTTCTACAACTTGGAGTCCACCTGTGGTAAATTCAATTGATTGGACATGATTTGGAAAGGCACAAACTTGTTTATATGAAGTCCCAAAGTTGACAGTGCATGTCAGAGCAAAAAATATAATAATATGAGGGCGAAGGAAATTGTCCGTAGAGCTCCAAAACAGATGTGGCGAGGCTCAGAAGGGTACAAAAACATTTCTGCAACATTGAAGGTCCCAAAGAACCCAGTGGCCTCCATCATTCTTAAAATGGCCGCCTGGCCAAACTGAGCAAACTCTATAGAGTTCCTTTAAAAAAGGCACATGACAGCCCCGCTTGGAGTTTGCCATCTCAGACAATGAGAAACAAGATTCTCTGGTCTGATGAAAGCAAGATTGAACTCGTTGGCTTGAAGGCCAAGCGTCACGCCTGGAGCAAACCTGGCACCATCCCTACGGTGAAGCACTGTGGTGGCAGAATCATGCTGTGGGGATGTTTTTCAGAGACTGGGAGACTAGTCAGGATCGAAGGAAAGAGGAACGGAGCAAAGTACAGAGAGATCCTTGATGAAAACCTGCTCCAGAGCACTCAGGACCTCAGACTGGGGTGAAGGTTCACCTTCCAACAGGACAATGACCCTAAGCACACAGCCAAGACAATGCAGGAGTGGCTTTGGGACAAGTCTCTAAATGTCCATGAGTGGCCCAGCCAGAGTCCGGACTTGAACCCGATCGAACATCTCTGGAGAGACCTGAAAATAGCTGTGCAGCGTCGCTCCCCATCCAACCTGACAGAGCTTGAGAGGATCTGCAGAGAAGAATGGGAGAAGCTCCCCAAATACAGGTGTGCACAGCTTGTATCACCCAAGAAGACTCAAGGCTGTAATCATTGGTGCTTCAAGAAAGGGTCTGAATAATGTGATATTTAATTTACATTTTTAATAAATGAGCAAACATTTCTAAAAACCTGTTTTTGTGGTTATGGGGTATTATTGTGTGTTGATTGAGAAAAACAACATGATTTTTATCCATTTTCAAATAAGGCTATAACATAAAATGTAGAAAAAGTCAAGGGGTCTGAATACTTTCCGAAGGCACTGTATATCCAGTGCGTTCACACCTCAATAACGACACCTCAATAACGACACCTCAATAACGACACCTCAATAACGACACCTCAATAACGACACAGCAATACTGTTGTGCCATTGGACGGATTCATCATGACAGCAGGGGAACCTCTGTGCAAATACACCAGACCTGCTAGTATACAACATGCCTAGACATCGGACACATTCCCTGCTTTGTTCTGTATCACCCAGCCAAACTACCTAGTACGCCCATAGACTAGATTACTACTGTTATAGTGGATAGACCTCAAATTCAACCTGTTCTCCTGAGGAATGAATACCTTCTAGTGAAAAGACCTCAAAATTCAACCTGTTCCTCTGTAACTTGCTAAGTGGCAGGGTCTGTAAAAAATAAATACCTTCCAGCAGGGTTGGAATATATTCCATGAATGTTGTTTTTGGGGGGGGGAGAACATCATTTGCATCCATTAACTAGCTTAGCGTTTGTTTCCTGACCAGCACTGTCCCAGAGTCCGACCTCGTTCTGGAGCGGCAGGGGCACAAGACAAAACTTCACCAGTATCATAGTTTACATATCGGTGAATCGCTGTTACATATGAAATAGGTGTGATAGTGTAGTCAATGTGTAAAAACTACATAAAAACATTTCATAGTCAGGTTCTGATGGGTCAACAAGCTTATTTGATGCGTTTAAATAGTGTTATTTAAAGTGTTATATTATATCTTTTTTCTTTACATACAAAAGACCCGAACGGCAGTCCATACAACCCTGCCCTCTAGCAAGTCACAGATTAGACCTGAACAGGAACGACAGTCCATACAACCCTGCCCCTTAGCAAGTCACAGATTAGACCTGGACAGGAACGACAGTCCATACAACCCTGCCCCTTAGCAAGTCACAGATTAGACCTGAACAGGAACGACAGTCCATACAACCCTGCCCTCTAGCAAGTCACAGATTAGACCTGGACAGGAACGACAGTCCATACAACCCTGCCCTCTAGCAAGTCACAGATTAGACCTGGACAGGAACGACAGTCCATACAACCCTGCCCCTTAGCAAGTCACAGATTAGACCTGAACAGGAACAGCAGTCCCATACAACCCTGCCCCATAGCAAGTCACAGATTAAACCTGAACAAGAACGACAGTCCATACAACCCTGCCCCTTAGCAAGTCACAGATTAAACCTGAACAAGAACGACAGTCCATACAACCCTGCCCCTTAGCAAGTCACAGATTAGACCTGAACAGGAACAGCAGTCCATACAACCCTGCCCCATAGCAAGTCACAGATTAGACCTGAACAGGAACGACAGTCCATACAACCCTGCCCCTTAGCAAGTCACAGATTAGACCTGAACAGGAACGACAGTCCATACAACCCTGCCCCATAGCAAGTCACAGATTAGACCTGGACAGGAACGACAGTCCATACAACCCTGCCCCTTAGCAAGTCACAGATTAAACCTGGACAGGAACGACAGTCCATACAACCCTGCCCTCTAGCAAGTCACAGATTAGACCTGAACAGAAACGACAGTCCATACAACCCTGCCCCATAGCAAGTCACAGATTAGACCTGAACAGAAACGACAGGACTCAGTATGATTTAGTCTCTGTCATAAGAAAAGCAGCTGTGTGAAGGAGTGGCAGTTTAGATTCCGGCCGGCAAATAGTGTTGTGGGAAACCTAATCCACTAAAGTCGCTGGAGGAAGACTGATGAAGGAAAAAGACGACTAAACTACGTCTTTAAAAAACTTTGTATGACTTCATGTAAGAGATTCAAAATAGTGTTATGAAGAACACAGGTTGAATTTGAAGCTTTTTTTCAACGAAAGAGTCAACTGTTTCTGGTGTTATAGACCCTCATTTCTCATTTCTCACATTGAAAGTCAATGTATATAAAAAATATTTAAATAAATAATGAGTTCTTAACAGGGCGTGTTTTTTTTTACCCTCGCAGGTGTCGTCTCCTTCAGACATGAGCTCGTCGTCAGAGCAGTGCTTGCGACACCGAAAGCATGAGAAGAGCTATACAGAATAAATACTTAACTGTTGATAACGTCTTCATGACGCGTCATATAAACTAGTGTTTGTTATTTTAACCTCTATCTCTCCATGAAGTGTTTTAGGCAGTGAAAACATAAGAGCTATACAAGGCAGGCTTTCAGGTCCGTGTGACTTCTCCAAGCAAGGCTCGTTAGGTAACGCAGCACCACCACAGTAAAAAAACCATTCTGACAGCTCAGCAGATTCTAAACGAAAGGATCCTGAGCCCAGCGAGGCTAAATACAGCCACAGACAACATCTAGACCTCACCAAAAAGACGTTAACCCTTCCCCGACATGGTGACCAAAGGCCGTAGACTATGTACCAAGTATCAGGCATGGAATAAGGGTTGCAAGATCCTGCAAACTTTCCCAGAAATCCTGAGCAGAGTATTCTGGATTTCCTACTTACTCCCTTCTGGAATAAAAAAAAAAGTACAGTAACACTTGGTCAGACCTCCCTCGTTCCCCGTCGGGGCACGGACTCTACAAGGGTGTCGAAAGCGTTCCACAGGAATGTTGGCCTATGTTGACGCCAATGCTTCCCACAGTTGTGTCCAGTTGGCTGAATGTCCTTTGGGTGGTGGACCATTCTTGATACACATAGGGAAACTGTAGAGAGTTGCAGTTCTTGACACAAGCCGATACACCCAGCACCAACTACCATACCCGGTTCAAAGGGCACTTAAAATATTTTGTTTTACCCATTCACCCTCTGAATGGCACACAATCCACCTCTCAATTGTCTCAAGGCTTAAAAAAAATCATTATTTAAGCCGTCTCCTCCCCTTCATCTACACTGACTTTAACAAGTGACATCAACAAGGGATCATAGACTGACCAGGTGAAAACTATGTCATGGAAAGAGCAGGTGTTCTTAATGTTTTGTACTCTCAGCGTACAGGGAATATAGTGCCTTTGAGGACACAGACTAAGTCATGTTATAGGTGACCAGTACACCTCTCACAGAAAAACACACATGTGGATTAACATGAAAAACACACGTGTGATTAACATGAAAAACACACGTGTGATTAACATGAAAAACACACGTGTGATTAACATGAAAAACACACGTGTGATTAACATGAAAAACACACGTGTGATTAACATGAAAAACACACGTGTGATTAACATGAAAAACACACGTGTGATTAACATGAAAAACACACGTGTGATTAACATGAAAAACACACGTGTGATTAACATGAAAAACACACGTGTGATTAACATGAAAAACACACGTGTGATTAACATGAAAAACACACGTGTGATTAACATGAAAAACACACGTGTGATTAACATGAAAAACACACGTGTGATTAACATGAAAAACACACGTGTGATTAACATGAAAACACACGTGTGATTAACATGAAAACACACGTGTGATTAACATGAAAACACATGTGTTGCTTTACATGTGATCACATGAACTTCAAGGGTCCTTTTCAGTCGACGTAGAACCTTCTGCTGTTTAGAACCGACCAATGGCATTAAGAAACCCTTGTAAAGCAGTATACAGGTTCTCCCCCTGTCTGTGGTGTCGCGTGGACACTTAACTACAGTACACAGTTAGGAAGAGGGAGAAATTAAATGTCAGACATGACGTCAGTCTTACAACATGTTCCAGTTGAGTTAACAGAACGGAACAGTTTAAAAACCTGGTTAACGCAAGCCAGAGATTAAACAATTTATTAGTCCCAAATGGCACTCTATTCCATATTTAGTGCACTACTTTTGACCAAGGCCCTCTAATAGTGCACTCTATAGGGAATAGGGTGGCATGTGGGACCCAGAAATGGACAGGGGTATTATAAAATGAGGGAGCGCTGAGTTACAAAAACATCACCCTGGTGCGGGACGTTCCCCAATGATGGAAGAGGGGCCTGAATGAAACAGTTTGGGACCCCCCTGGTCAAGACAGAGCACACACTGCTCTTCCTACCAGACCTAAATGAGAAAGTTTTTTTTTTAAACTGAGCTTGGACCTTTTAGACAGACGAACAACATTGTTACTTAGGAATGTTGACGACACTGAGGAGAGAATTTGGCTGATGGGAAGTCAAATTTGATTTCCTGTATTCTACTCAACAGTCTGGTCCCAACAGACCAGGAGTAGACATCTTCTGAACAGATCATCATTTGGGCTCCCGAATGGCGCAGCGGTCTAAGGCACTGCATCTCAGAGCAAGAGGTGTCACTACAGTCCCTGGTTCGAATCCAGGCTATATCACATCCGGCTGTGATTGGGAGTCCCATAGGGCGGCGCTCACAATTGGCCCAGCGTCGTCCAGGTTTGGCCGGGGTAGGGTTTGGCCGGGGTAGGGTTTGGCCGGGGTAGGGTTTGGCCGGGGTAGGGTTTGGCCGGGGTAGGGTTTGGCCGGGGTAGTAGGCCGGGGTAGGGTTTGGCCGGGGTAGGGTTTGGCCGGGGTAGTAGGCCGGGGTAGTAGGCCGGGGGTAGGCAGTCATTGTAAATAAGAATTTGTTCTTAAAACAGACTTCTCAAGTTAAATAAACATCAACTTTACGACAACTCAACCACTCTTAAAAAGGTCATCAATTTCTCCTCCCCAGAGAGTTCCCTGAATGATTCAGATCTGACATAAAATACTGAAATCACCACAGGAACCCAGAGTGACTCGTTTCACAACCCAAACACCGGGAAAACATTTGGTCTTTGAGATTTGATTTCGTTTGCATGGTTGTTTGTTTGTTTGTTTGTTTGTTTGTGTACCTACCCGTTGTGTGGCTGTAGCATGCTGACAGGGACCGGGGTGTTAACTTTAGGGGCGTACGCCACTGGTTTAATGACCGTGTTGCCGCCGCCCGGCGTGAATGGCCGGGCCATCTTGTTGATAGTGGTGCTGGGGGCAAAGGAGTATTTGGGCTGAACGGAGGCGGGGGCGAGCAAATCCTACAGGGTGTGAGAGAGGGGGGGGGGGGGACGGCAAAAACCACAGCAAATAACATGCAGTTAGAGAAAACACACAAACAAAATAAATAAATAAATAAATAAATTAGTGTGGTAATGTACCACACACACACACACACACACACACAATCATATTTCTGCTCCAGCTGTGTTAGCCTCAACATGGCTCAGAACATCAGAACCACAGTAGGTGTTGCCAAGGCCAGCTCTGTCTCTCTGTGTGGAGAGAGGAGGCCGAAGAAGTGTGAACACACCCAACTGTCTGACTCGTGTACCAAATGGCATTGACTACCCACAGTAGTGCACTACGTAGGGAATAGAGAGTTGGTCCCACTGAGGATCTTCCTCGGTCTCTGTTAGCTTGGTGCAACTCAATTACTTAACACTTAAATAGATTTCCAAAAATGTTCACTGAACATAAGAGTTGCACTGTTTTTTTGTCCTCAGCTAGGATTTCTCAGTGTGTCAGAGAGGATGTTATTATGGGGTAAGATGTTTCATTTGCCTTCCAATACAAATCATATTACATTTCTGTAATAGGGCTTGAACTATGAACTTGGCATGATGATGTTATCGTAAGAGTTTATTATGAGTCACGCATACAGGTGTATAATCAAATCAAGATCAAATCTATTTAGAAAGCCCTTCGTACATCAGCTGATATCTCAAAGTGCTGTACAGAAACCCAACCTAAAACCCCAAACAGCAAGCAATGCAGGTGTAGAAGCACGGTGGCTAGGAAAAACTCCCTAGAAAGGCCAGAACCTAGGAAGAAACCTAGAGAGGAACCAGGCTATGTGGGGTGGCCAGTCCTCTTCTGGCTGTGCCAGGTAAAGAGGAACCAGGCTGTGAGGGGTGGCCAGTCCTCTTCTGGCTGTGCTGGGTGGAGATTAGAAACCTAGAGAGGAACCAGGCTATGAGGGGTGGCCAGTCCTCTTCTGGCTGTGCTGGGTGGAGATTAGAAACCTAGAGAGGAACCAGGCTCTGAGGGGTGGCCAGTCCTCTTCTGGCTGTGCCAGGTAGAGAGGAACCAGGCTGTGAGGGGTGGCAAGTCCTCTTCTGGCTGTGCCGGGTGGAGATTATAACAGAACATGGCCAAGATGTTCAAATGTTCATAAATGACCAGCAGGGTCAAGTAATAATGATCACAGTGGTTGTCGAGGGTGCAGCAAGGCAGCACCTCAGGAGTAAATGTCAGTTGGCTATTCATATCCGATCATTCAGAGTATCTCTACCGCTCCTGCTGTCTCTAGAGAGTTGAAAACAGCAGGTTTGGGTAGCACGTCCGGTGAACAGGTCAGGGACTACTATAAGGACTACTAATAATCATTTCATTCAACAAACAAGCAAACCTTATAACTGGCTTCTGCTTATACAATGTGTGCTGTGAGCTAGCTGCCAGCCTAATGGGGGGGGTTGAATCAGAATGACTGGAGACTTTAAATGCAATGTGAGGGTGTAAGTTGTTAAGAGACACCACTAGGAGCCAAACAGGGTCAATTCCTCTCATCCGACACCACAATGCTATAATATTAACAGCCTTGCAGGGGAAACGGTATGTGAGCATTGTCATAGACAGGGTAATAATGTTCTGGACTATGAAAAGACGTAGGAGTTGACTGACTGCTTAGTCACTGCCTAGTGAAGACAGGGATCTGTTGCTTCTGCAATGTGAATCATCACCATTCATAGGATTTCAAGGAGGTGTGAGGTTAAGACAGACACAGACATTAAAAATGCAAAAATGTGAAACCCCTTTTCCATGTATATCTTACTACTTTTGACCTGAGCCCTGATAGAGTAGTGCACTATACAGGGAATCAGTCCTGATAGAGTAGTGCACTATACAGGGAATAAGGGTGGTGTTTGGGATGCAGACCCAGACACTCTTACCTTCTGATCGCCACCCGCATGGAAAGCTCTGAAAGAAAAGATAAGGGAAAATAAGGGTTAAAAAAAGATCCTATAGATCCTATCAAACCCACCGCAATAGATCCTATCAAACCCACCGCAATAGATCCTATCAAACCCACCGCAATAGATCCTATCAAACCCACCACAATAGATCCTATCAAACCCACCACAATAGATCCTATCAAACCCACCACAATAGATCCTATCAAACCCACCACAATAGATCCTATCAAACCCACCACAATAGATCCTATCAAACCCACCGCAGTAGATCCTATCAAACCCACCGCAGTAGCTCCTATGAAACCCACCGCAGTAGCTCCTATCAAACCCACCGCAGTAGCTCCTATCAAACCCACCGCAGTAGCTCCTATCAAACCCACCGCAGTAGCTCCTATCAAACCCACCGCAGTAGCTCCTATCAAACCCGCCGCAGTAGCTCCTATCAAACCCGCCGCAGTAGCTCCTATCAAACCCGCCGCAGTAGCTCCTATCAAACCCGCCGCAGTAGCTCCTATCAAACCCGCCGCAGTAGCTCCTATCAAACCCGCCGCAGTAGCTCCTATCAAACCCACCGCAGTAGCTCCTATCAAACCCACCGCAGTAGATCCTATCAAACCCACCACAGTAGATCCTATCAAACCCACCACAGTAGATCCTATCAAACCCACCACAGTAGATCCTATCAAACCCACCACAGTAGATCCTATCAAACCCACCACAGTAGATCCTATCAAACCCACCACAATAGATCCTATCAAACCCACCGCAGTAGCTCCTATCAAACCCACCGCAGTAGCTCCTATCAAACCCACCGCAATAGATCCTATCAAACCCACCGCAATAGATCCTATCAAACCCACCGCAGTAGCTCCTATCAAACCCACCGCAGTAGCTCCTATCAAACCCACCGCAGTAGCTCCTATCAAACCCACCGCAGTAGCTCCTATCAAACCCACCGCAGTAGCTCCTATCAAACCCACCGCAGTAGCTCCTATCAAACCCACCGCAGTAGCTCCTATCAAACCCACCGCAGTAGCTCCTATCAAACCCACCGCAGTAGCTCCTATCAAACCCACCGCAGTAGATCCTATCAAACCCACCGCAGTAGATCCTATCAAACCCACCGCAGTAGATCCTATCAAACCCACCGAAGTAGATCCTATCAAACCCACCGCAGTAGATCCTATAAAACCCACCGCAGTAGATCCTATAAAACCCACCGCAGTAGATCCTATAAAACCCACCGCAGTAGATCCTATAAAACCCACCGCAGTAGATCCTATAAAACCCACAACAGTAGATCCTATAAAACCCACAACAGTAGATCCTATAAAACCCACCGCAGTAGATCCTATAGGACTCCCAATCACGGCCGGTTGTGATACAGCCTGGATTATACACAACAATACTAGTAACAACAACGAGGATTTTAACCAAAGTGACTTATTCATACATTTATCTATGGGTGGACCCGGGAATCGAACACACTGGTTGGCATTACAAGCACCATGCTCTATCAACTGAGCGATAGAGGACCACATCTTAAAACTAGGACGATGCTTCATCATAGCCGTGGAATATAAAACACGGCCCCAAAAATCAAAGCCAATACAACGTTGTTCAGTCATAAAACTGTCCTCCTAACTCATCTGATAACTAAACTGTGGAAGCCCTCCAAACCCTGAGAGACAGAGGATAGAACAGCTCACATCCAGCATTAAGAGATGTCTTTCAGCCTAACGCAACGCAACAGGAGCAGCTCACATCCAGCATTAAGAGATGTCTTTCAGCCTAACGCAACGCAACAGGAGCAGCTCACATCCAGCATTAAGAGATGTCTTTCAGCCTAACGCAACGCAACAGGAGCAGCTTATTGTCTGTTGTGACAGAGGGGTGTGAGGAAGAGGGGTGCGAGGAAGAGGGGGGCGAGGAAGAGGGGGGCGAGGAAGAGGGGGGCGAGGGTTACGGGTAGGAGGAGGAATCCGTGTGATTTAGAATAGTTCTTCTTTGGGTTATAAGGAAGGAAACTGGAGAGAGAGACAGACAGGTCTGTCTAGTGTGACATCAGATACTGTCGAGTACAGACCTGTCTAATCAATTACAACCAACACCTACGACTGAGAAACCCAACACAAACAACGCATGCAGTGGGGACCCATTTATTCACAAAATCATCGTCAGAGTGTACACACACACATTATATTGGCATTTTCATACTGATCCCCCGTGGGAATCGAACCCACAACCCTAGCATTGCAAGCGGCATGCTCTACCAACTGAGCCCCACACACACACACAATAAAGATGTTTTGCTCGATATTTAGTCTAATGACACAGTTCATATCCGTACCGTTTCAGCTACAGACTAGTCTACAGCATCACCAGATATACTGTACTGAAAGGAAGTGACTGTACTCTACAGCATCACCAGATATACTGTACTGAAAGGAAGTGACTACTCTACAGCATCACCAGATATAATGTACTGAAAGGGAGTGACTGTACTCTACAGCATCACCAGATATAATGTACTGAAAGGAAGTGACTGTACTCTACAGCATCACCAGATATAATGTACTGAAAGGAAGTGACTGTACTCTACAGCATCACCAGATATAATGTACTGAAAGGAAGTGACTGTACTCTACAGCATCACCAGATGTACTGAAAGGAAGTGACTGTACTCTACAGCATCACCAGATATAATGTACTGAAAGGAAGTGACTGTACTCTACAGCATCACCAGATATAATGTACTGAAAGGGAGTGACTGTACTCTACAGCATCACCAGATATACTGTACTGAAAGGAAGTGACTGTACTCTACAGCATCACCAGATATACTGTACTGAAAGGAAGTGACTACTCTACAGCATCACCAGATATACTGTACTGAAAGGAAGTGACTGTACTCTACAGCATCACCAGATATAATGTACTGAAAGGAAGTGGCTGTATAAAAATCACACAAAAAAAGTTCTCAGTATGTTTATGTATGGTACACACCTGATACATCACTTTTAAAAGGTCCAAGCACAATGTCTGTTTAAAGACACAGTTCTCCAAAAGAGGAGGTGGTACAGGGTGTGATTCATAACATTTCAGGAACAAAAAAAAATATATATATATATATTGTGTTAGATTATGTCCTGTTTTGGCCAGTCAGTCAGTTTATGAATAGTACTGCCAAATTCGAAAAACAAACTGACCGTGACCCTGAATCCAACCAGCCATTTTGTTCCTGTGCCCTGATCTGTTGGCTAAACCGCAGGTATACATCTGAACACTCACCAAAGTCTGGTCTGGTCTGACAGAAGACACCGGCTTCAACCCCCCATAAAGTAGTGCCCTATATAGGGAATAGGGTGCCATTTGGGACCCAGGCATATTCCACTACAGCAACAGATAGGGAGGTAGAAGGACAGAGGTTACAGGTTACAAAACTAATGACAGAGCACATCTGGTTTAGAGGAGACGACCTCTAACCCCTATCTCCTAGAAAAGAGGAGACGACCTCTAACCCCTATCTCCTAGAGGAGACTACCGCTAACATCTGGTTTAGAGGAGACTACCCCTAACCCCTATCTCCTAGAGGAGACTACCGCTAACATCTGGTTTAGAGGAGACTACCCCTAACCCCTATCTCCTAGAGGAGACTACCCCTAACCCCTATCTCCTAGAGGAGACTACCCCTAACCCCTATAGGAGACGACCTCTAACCCCTATCTCCTAGAGGAGACTACCTCTAACATCTGGTTTAGAGGAGACGACCTCTAACCCCTATCTCCTAGAGGAGACGACCTCTAACATCTGGTTTAGAGGAGACGACCTCTAACCCCTATCTTCTAGAGGAGACTACCTCTAACATCTCTTCCCTCTTCACCAGGGCAGGCTGGCCACATCAGCCAACAACATCTCTTCCCTTTTCACCAGGGCAGGCTGGCCACATCAGCCAACAACATATCTTCCCTTTTCACCAGGGCAGGCTGGCCACATCAGCCAACAACATATCTTCCCTTTTCACCAGGGCAGGCTGGCCACATCAGCCAACAACATATCTTCCCTCTTCACCAGGGCAGGGGGGCCACATCAGCCAACAACATATCTTCCCTCTTCACCAGGGCAAGCTGGCCACATCAGCCAACATATCTTCCCTCTTTACCAGGGCAGGCTGGCCACATCAGCCAACAACATATCTTCACTTTTCACCAGGGCAGGCTGGCCACATCAGCCAACAACATATCTTCCCTCTTCACCAGGGCAGGGGGGCCACATCAGCCAACAACATATCTTCCCTCTTCACCAGGGCAAGCTGGCCACATCAGCCAACAACATATCTTCCCTCTTTACCAGGGCAGGCTGGCCACATCAGCCAACAACATATCTTCCCTCTTCACCAGGGCAGGCTGGCCACATCAGCCAACAACATATCTTCCCTCTTCACCAGGGCAGGCTGGCCACATCAGCCAACAACATATCGTCCCTCTTCACCAGGGCAGGCTGGCCACATCAGCCAACAACATATCTTCCCTTTTCACCAGGGCAAGCTGGCCACATCAGCCAACAACATATCTTCCCTCTTCACCAGGGCAGGCTGGCCACATCAGCCAACAACATATCTTCCCTCTTCACCAGGGCAGGCTGGCCACATCAGCCAACAACATCTCTTCCCTTTTCACCAGGGCAGGCTGGCCACATCAGCCAACAACATCTCTTCCCTTTTCAGCAGGGCAGGCTGGCCACATCAGCCAACAACATATCTTCCCTTTTCACCAGGGCAAGCTGGCCACATCAGCCAAAAACATATCTTCCCTCTTCACCAGGGCAGGCTGGCCACATCAGCCAACAACATATCTTCCCTTTTCACCAGGGCAGGCTGGCCACATCAGCCAACAACATATCTTCCCTTTTCACCAGGGCAGGCTGGCCACATCAGCCAACAACATATCTTCCCTCTTCACCAGGGCAGGCTGGCTTCCTCCACCTTTTGGTTGTTGGTCTGTTTTCACCAGAAAGCACTCTCCACTCATCCACACACTACTGATCATATAGACATCCACAGCTTATGTTACATTTAGCATTTAGTTTAAATAAAATGTATTTATTTTTACAATTGGGGTAACCAGCAGGTAGCCTAGTGGTTAGAGCGTTGGACTAGTAACCAGCAGGTAGCCTAGTGGTTAGAGCGTTGGACTAGTAACCAGCAGGTAGCCTAGTGGTTAGAGCGTTGGGCCAGTAACCAGCAGGTAGCCTAGTGGTTAGAGCGTTGGGCCAGTAACCAGCAGGTAGCCTAGTGGTTAGAGCGTTGGGCCAGTAACCAGCAGGTAGCCTAGTGGTTAGAGCGTCGGGCCAGTAACCAGCAGGTAGCCTAGTGGTTAGAGCGTCGGGCCAGTAACCAGCAGGTAGCCTAGTGGTTAGAGCGTCGGACTAGTAACCAGCAGGTAGCCTAGTGGTTAGAGCGTCGGGCCAGTAACCAGCAGGTAGCCTAGTGGTTAGAGCGTCGGACTAGTAACCAGCAGGTAGCCTAGTGGTTAGAGTGTTGGGCCAGTAACCAGCAGGTAGCCTAGTGGTTAGAGTGTTGGGCCAGTAACCAGCAGGTAGCCTAGTGGTTAGAGCGTTGGGCCAGTAACCAGCAGGTAGTCTAGTGGTTAGAGCGTTGGGCCAGTAACCAGCAGTTAGCCTAGTGGTTAGAGCGTTGTACTAGTAACCAGCAGGCAGTCTAATGGTTAGAGCGTTGGGCCAGTAACCAGAAGGTAGCCTAGTGGTTAGAGAGTTGGGCCAGTAACCAGAAGGTAGCCTAGTGGTTAGAGAGTTGGGCCAGTAACCAGAAGGTAGCCTAGTGGTTAGAGAGTTGGGCCAGTAACCGTAAAGGTTGCTAGAACAGATCCCTGAGCTGACAAGGTATAAATCTGTCGTTCTGCCCCTGAACAAGGCAGTTAACCAACCCACTGTTCCTAGACCGTCATTGAAAATAAGAATTTGTTCTTAACTGACTTGGCTGGTTAAAAGGTTAAATAAGAATTCAGTCATGTCTCCCTTTGTTGTTATGAATTACGGCCAGCTAACACAGTCGGGGCTCGTCCAATCTGAGAGCTTGGTTATAGGGTCGTTTTGGTGGTATGTTTGTAAATTTTCCTAATTTGGTTTGGACTTCCTGTTTAGTGCACAGTCAGTTTGGAGCACCGTGTAAGGGTAGTAACTGGTGCCAAATTGGGTTCAGCTGTGTTGCTACAGTTCTAACCATTTGTTTGGAAGTCTTTGTTAAAGCCATCAAACATTATGTGTCATTTTTCATACTTGTTTGTGTAAAGCTTTGAGTTTTGGTGAATGCTGGAAGAGAAGCAGCCTTTGTCCCCCGTGTGCTGGGCTACAAAGCCCCCGTGTGCTGGGCTACAAAGCCCCCGTGTGCTGGGCTACCCGTGTGCTGGGCTACAAAGCCCCCGTGTGCTGGGCTACCCGTGTGCTGGGCTACAAAGCCCCCGTGTGCTGGGCTACCCGTGTGCTGGGCTACAAAGCCCCCGTGTGCTGGGCTACCCGTGTGCTGGGCTACAAAGCCCCCGTGTGCTGGGCTACAAAGCCCCCGTGTGCTGGGCTACAAAGCCCCCGTGTGCTGGGCTACAAAGCCCCCGTGTGCTGGGCTACAAAGCCCCCGTGTGCTGGGCTACAAAGCCCCCGTGTTCATGTCAAAATGTTGTAACCAGTTAGCTGGAGTACAGGTCTGGGCTGGGGTCATTCTGGGTAACCAGTTAGCTGGTGTACAGGTCTGGGCTGGGGTCATTCTGGGTAACCAGTTAGCTGGTGTACAGGTCTGGGCTGGGGTCATTCTGGGTAACCAGTTAGCTGGAGTACAGGTCTGGGCTGGGGTCATTCTGGGTAACCAGTTAGCTGGAGTACAGGTCTGGGCTGGGGTCATTCTGGGTTAGCTGGTGTGCAGGTCTGGACTGGGGTCATTCTGGGTTAGCTGGTGTACAGGTCTGGGCTGGGGTTATTCTGGTGTACAGGTCTGGGCTGGGGTCATTCTGGGTAACCAGTTAGCTGGAGTACAGGTCTGGGCTGGGGTCATTCTGGGTAACCAGTTAGCTGGAGTACAGGTCTGGGCTGGGGTCATTCTGGGTAACCAGTTAGCTGGAGTACAGGTCTGGGCTGGGGTCATTCTGGGTAACCAGTTAGCTGGAGTACAGGTCTGGGCTGGGGTCATTCTGGGTAACCAGTTAGCTGGTGTACAGGTCTGGGCTGGGGTCATTCTGGGTAACCAGTTAGCTGGAGTACAGGTCTGGGCTGGGGTCATTCTGGGTAACCAGTTAGCTGGAGTACAGGTCTGGGCTGGGGTCATTCTGGGTTAGCTGGTGTACAGGTCTGGGCTGGGGTCATTCTGGGTTAGCTGGTGTACATGTCTGGGCTGGGGTCATTCTGGGTTAGCTGGTGTACAGGTCTGGGCTGGGGTCATTCTGGGTTAGCTGGTGTACAGGTCTGGGCTGGGGTCATTCTGGGTAACCAGTTAGCTGGTGTACAGGTCTGGGCTGGGGTCATTCTGGGTAACCAGTTAGCTGGTGTACAGGTCTGGGCTGGGGTCATTCTGGGTTAGCTGGAGTACAGGTCTGGGCTGGGGTCATTCTGGGTTAGCTGGTGTACAGGTCTGGGCTGGGGTCATTCTGGGTAACTAGTTAGCTGGAGTACAGGTCTGGGCTGGGGTCATTCTGGGTTAGCTGGTGTACAGGTCTGGGCTGGGGTCATTCTGGGTTAGCTGGTGTACAGGTCTGGGCTGGGGTCATTCTGGGTTAGCTGGTGTGCAGGTCTGGGCTGGGGTCATTCTGGGTTAGCTGGTGTGCAGGTCTGGGCTGGGGTCATTCTGGGTTAGCTGGTGTGCAGGTCTGGGCTGGGGTCATTCTGGGTTAGCTGGTGTACAGGTCTGGGCTGGGGTCATTCTGGGTTAGCTGGTGTACAGGTCTGGGCTGGGGTCATTCTGGGTTAGCTGGAGTACAGGTCTGGGCTGGGGTCATTCTGGGTTAGCTGGTGTACAGGTCTGGGCTGGGGTCATTCTGGGTTAGCTGGTGTACAGGTCTGGGCTGGGGTCATTCTGGGTTAGCTGGTGTGCAGGTCTGGGCTGGGGTCATTCTGGGTTAGCTGGTGTGCAGGTCTGGGATGGGGTCATTCTGGGTTAGCTGGTGTGCAGGTCTGGGCTGGGGTCATTCTGGGTTAGCTGGTGTACAGGTCTGGGCTGGGGTCATTCTGGGTTAGCTGGTGTGCAGGTCTGGGCTGGGGTCATTCTGGGTTAGCTGGTATGCAGGTCTGGGCTGGGGTCATTCTGGGTTAGCTGGTGTGCAGGTCTGGGCTGGGGTCATTCTGGGTTAGCTGGTGTGCAGGGGTCATTCTGGGTTAGCTGGTGTGCAGGTCTGGGCTGGGGTCATTCTGGGTTAGCTGGTGTACAGGTCTGGGCTGGGGTCATTCTGGGTTAGCTGGTATGCAGGTCTGGGCTGGGGTCATTCTGGGTTAGCTGGTGTGCAGGTCTGGGCTGGGGTCATTCTGGGTTAGCTGGTGTGCAGGTCTGGGCTGGGGTCATTCTGGGTTAGCTGGTGTACAGGTCTGGGCTGGGGTCATTCTGGGTTAGCTGGTATACAGGTCTGGGCTGATTCTGGGTTAGCTGGTGTACAGGTCTGGGCTGGGGTCATTCTGGGTTAGCTGGTGTACAGGTCTGGGCTGGGGTCATTCTGGGTTAGCTGGTGTGCAGGTCTGGGCTGGGGTCATTCTGGGTTAGCTGGTGTACAGGTCTGGGCTGGGGTCATTCTGGGTTAGCTGGTGTACAGGTCTGGGCTGGGGTCATTCTGGGTTAGCTGGTGTGCAGGTCTGGGCTGGGGTCATTCTGGGTTAGCTGGTGTGCAGGTCTGGGCTGGGGTCATTCTGGGTTAGCTGGTGTGCAGGTCTGGGCTGGGGTCATTCTGGGTTAGCTGGTGTGCAGGTCTGGGCTGGGGTCATTCTGGGTTAGCTGGTGTGCAGGTCTGGGCTGGGGTCATTCTGGGTTAGCTGGTGTGCAGGTCTGGGCTGGGGTCATTCTGGGTTAGCTGGTGTGCAGGTCTGGGCTGGGGTCATTCTGGGTTAGCTGGTGTGCAGGTCTGGGCTGGGGTCATTCTGGGTAACCAGTTAGCTGGAGTATAGGTCTGGGCTGGGGTCATTCTGGGTAACCAGTTAGCTGGTGTACAGGTCTGGGCTGGGGTCATTCTGGGTAAGCAGTTAGCTGGAGTACAGGTCTGGGCTGGGGTCATTCTGGGTTAGCTGGTATGCAGGTCTGGGCTGGGGTCATTCTGGGTTAGCTGGTGTACAGGTCTGGGCTGGGGTCATTCTGGGTTAGCTGGTGTGCAGGTCTGGGCTGGGGTCATTCTGGGTTAGCTGGTGTGCAGGTCTGGGCTGGGGTCATTCTGGGTTAGCTGGTGTACAGGTCTGGGCTGGGGTCATTCTGGGTTAGCTGGTGTACAGGTCTGGGCTGGGGTCATTCTGGGTTAGCTGGTGTGCAGGTCTGGGCTGGGGTCATTCTGGGTTAGCTGGTGTACAGGTCTGGGCTGGGGTCATTCTGGGTTAGCTGGTGTACAGGTCTGGGCTGGGGTCATTCTGGGTTAGCTGGTGTGCAGGTCTGGGCTGGGGTCATTCTGGGTTAGCTGGTGTGCAGGTCTGGGCTGGGGTCATTCTGGGTTAGCTGGTGTGCAGGTCTGGGCTGGGGTCATTCTGGGTTAGCTGGTGTGCAGGTCTGGGCTGAGGTCATTCTGGGTTAGCTGGTGTGCAGGTCTGGGCTGGGGTCATTCTGGGTTAGCTGGTGTGCAGGTCTGGGCTGGGGTCATTCTGGGTTAGCTGGTGTGCAGGTCTGGGCTGGGGTCATTCTGGGTTAGCTGGTGTGCAGGTCTGGGCTGGGGTCATTCTGGGTTAGCTGGTGTGCAGGTCTGGACTGGGGTCATTCTGGGTTAGCTGTGTGCAGGTCTGGGCTGGGGTCATTCTGGGTTAGCTGGTGTGCAGGTCTGGGCTGGGGTCATTCTGGGTTAGCTGGTGTGCAGGTCTGGGCTGGGGTCATTCTGGGTTAGCTGGTGTGCAGGTCTGGGCTGGGGTCATTCTGGGTAACCAGTTAGCTGGAGTATAGGTCTGGGCTGGGGTCATTCTGGGTAACCAGTTAGCTGGTGTACAGGTCTGGGCTGGGGTCATTCTGGGTTAGCTGGTGTCCAGGTCTGGGCTGGGGTCATTCTGGGTAACCAGTTAGCTGGAGTACAGGTCTGGGCTGGGGTCATTCTGGGTTAGCTGGTATGCAGGTCTGGGCTGGGGTCATTCTGGGTTATCTGGTGTGCAGGTCTGGACTGGGGTCATTCTGGGTTAGCTGGTGTACAGGTCTGGGCTGGGGTCATTCTGGGTAACCAGTTAGCTGGTATACAGGTCTGGGCTGGGGTCATTCTGGGTTAGCTGGTGTACAATTGTGCGCTGCCTCATTGGTCTTCCGGTCGCGGCCGGCTGCGACAAACCCTGGGATCAAACCCGGGTCTGTAGTGACGCCGCTAGCACTGCGATGCAGTGCCTTATAGACCACTGCTCCACTAGGAAGGCACATAATGCCCTACTTTATGACCAGGCCCCAGAGTGCACTTTGAAGGGAACAGGGTTCAATTTCAGATACAGACCACATGTTGGTTTTCATTACTCATCTATTAAATCACAGACGTATGACTTTCTCTCTCCCTCACAAACAGATGAGGTAGTTACGGTCTCCCTCCTCAGACACTCACTCCTTTTTTAGGCTTTCGGGTTGAGGCTGTTACGTGACCTCTTCAAGAAGGAAGACTGTCAATTCAGCACTCCAGATTTTTCCCATATGTGCCGGGAGGGGGGTGGGTGGGGGGGGGGGGGGGGGGGGGGGGGAAGCGAGAGCGGTGTCAGAATGGAAAGCTAAATAGTTTAGTGTCACTCTAAACCTTCTTGATGGTCTCAGGCCATAATATCAGGTCAGCCATATTCCTGAAGACACTCACGCCTCGCATTCGAACTGTAGATCTGGTCTCTGTTTTGATTGTGTCCGAAATGGCACTCTATTCCCTATATAGTGCCCTAATTCAGGGTCGACAGGGCCCTACGGCAGGCCAGTCAGACACAGCCTTGTTTATTAACAGTGTATCTAGTCTGACTTAATTTTTTAACATAGTCCTGAGTCCCTACAGTCGGTCAGTGTGGACAGTAGGTGTTCAGACTCAATAGCTTGTTCATTAGATTTAGAGATATCTACAGTTCAGAGACTCCCTCACTGTACCACCACTATCTACAGTTCAGAGACTCCCTCCCTGTACCACCACTATCTACAGTTCAGAGACTCCCTCACTGTACCACCACTATCTACAGTTCAGAGACTCCCTCACTGTACCACCACTATCTACAGTTCAGAGACTCCCTCACTGTACCACCACTATCTACAGTTCAGAGACTCCCTCACTGTACCACCACTATCTACAGTTCAGAGACTCCCTCACTGTACCACCACTATCTACAGTTCAGAGACTCCCTCACTGTACCACCACTATCTACAGTTCAGAGAATCCCTCACTGTACCACCACTATCTACAGTTCAGACTCCCTCACTGTACCATCACTATCTACAGTTCAAATGAAATTTGTGGAATTTCATTTGTCACATGCACTGAATACAACAGATGTAGACCTTTCTGGGAAATGCTTACTTAGGAGTCTTATGGCTTGGGGGTAGAAACTGTTTTGAAGCTTTTTGGATCTAGACTTGGTGCTCCGGTACCGTTTGCCGTGCGGAAGCAGAGAAAACAGGCTATGACTAGAATGGCTGGAGTCTGACAATTTTTGGGGGGCCTCCTCTGACACAATCTGGTATAGAGGTCCTGTATGGCAGGAAGCTTGGCCCCAGTGATCTACTGGGCCGCACGCATTACCCTCTGTAGTGCCTTGCGGGCGGAGGCCGAGCAGTTGCCATACCAGGCAGTGACGCAATCAGTCAAAGGTCTTGATGGTGCAGCTGTAAAACCTTGAGGAACTGAGGACCCATGCCAAATCTTTTCAGTGTCCTGATGGGGAATAGACATTGTCGTGCCCTCTTCACGACTGTCTTGGTGTGTTTGGACCAGGATAGTTTGTTGGTGATGTGGACGGACACCAAGGAACTTGAAGCTCTCAACCTGCTCCACTGGAGCCAGGTGGATAAGAATGGAGGCGTCCTCATTTTCCTGTCGTCCACGATCATCTCCTTTGTCTTGATCACATTACGGGAGAGGTCGTTCAGACACCCTCACTAACAGTACTGGTTCCATGTCTGTGTGACCCGAAGTAACCATTGGGGTGCTGAAGTCACCACTACAACCCATCTTGTGGTTTCACTGTTAACAGCAGTAGACACGTAATAGATGAAACGGACAGGCTAGACGGTGGCTTGGTTAATTCAACACCTCTATAGTTATCTATCTATGCAGGAGATTCTAACCAAACATAAATGTTACCACGTCTTTCATTTTCTGTTAGAAATGAGCTGTTGGCTTGACATAAAATGTTTTTGTTATTGAGTAGGGAGTTTCTAAGAGGAGTAAATACAACATGCTTCTGTAGGTAGCAGGTATGTTATCCAACCCCAGTCTGTCAAATTACATTTGCGTCGCTTTATTTAAAATCACCAAAGTGGTTTTAATCTCATTTAATATATATATTTTTACAACAGAATTAGAAAGCAAGGCATCTCAAACCACTCCTAACTAACTAACATGGTCCAAGCACACCAAGACAGTCGTGAAGAGGGCATGACAAAACCTATTCCCCCTCAGGACACTGAAAAGATTTGGCATGGGTCCTCAGTTCCTCAAGGTTTTACAGTTGCACCATCAAGACCTTTGACTGATTGCGTCACTGCCTGGTATGGCAACTGCTCGGCCTACGCCCGCAAGGCACTACAGAGGGTAATGCGTACGGCCCAGTAGATCACTGGGGCCAAGCTTCCTGCCATACAGGACCTCTATACCAGGCGGTGTCAGAGGAAGGCCCTAAAAATTGCCCAAGACTCCAGCCACCCTAGTCGTAGACTGTTCTCTCTGCTACCACACGGCAGTATGGTCTAGTTATATTACTGAGGGTGAGTATAGTGTATACAGTACGGTCTAGTTATATTACTGAGGGTGAGTATAGTGTTTACAGTACGGTCTAGTTATATTACTGAGGGTGAGTATAGTGTTTACAGTACAGTCTAGTTATATTATCTTACTTGCTGAGGGTAAGGGTGAGAGACTCCTCTGCTGCTCTGATCTTGTTCTGTGCCTCCACATGGGTCATGTCTTCTGCGTTGGTCTCCCCGATGGACACCACCCAATCTCCCACGCCCACACCGGCCTGGGCGGCCTTACCCCCGGGGGTCAGCTGTAGAGGGAGAGAGAGAGGGGGGTGGATTGTGGTTCTCAACAGGGGCACTCACTTATACAGAAATATGACCTTTGGCCTATTAAAGCTGGTCACTGACAAGAACACGTTACGATTACCTGTGAAATCAGGTAACAGTATAGTTGTAGAAGTACACGTGAAATAAAACAAATGTACCTACTGTTTCCTCTCGCTGTGTCTCTATATTCTCATGGTTAAACGGAACAAACATCTGCCCTAACCGACACAGTTCTTATTCAAAGACGGTTCAAAGACGAAACCTGGAAATGGTTCTGAAGCCAAACTACTAGAACCTACCAACCTACCAGAACCTACCAGAACCTACCAGAACCTACTATAACCTACCAACACCTACCAACCTACTAGAACCTACCAACCTACTAGAACCTACCAGAACCTACTATAACCTACCAACCTACCAGAACCTACCAACCTACCAGAACCTACCAACCTACTAGAACCTACCAACCTACTAGAACCTACCAACCTACTAGAACTGATACAACAAAGCAATTCATGTTAATGAGTCAGTAACAGGGCTGATCTAGAGGATATCTAGTCAGTAACAGGGCTGATCTAGAGGATATCTAGTCAGTAACAGGGCTGATCTAGAGGATATCTAGTCAGTAACAGGGCTGATCTAGAGGATATCTAGTCAATAACATGGCTGATCTAGAGGAAAGACTAGGAGGATATCTAGTCAGTAACAGGGCTGATCTAAAGGATATCTAGTCAGTAACAGGGCTGATCTAGAGGAAAGGATATCTAGTCAGTAACAGGGCAGATCTAGATGAAAGGATATCTAGTCAGTAACAGGGCAGATCTAGAGGGAAGGATATCTAGTCAGTAACAGGGCAGATCTAGAGGGAAGGATATCTAGTCAGTAACAGGGCAGATCTAGAGGGAAGGATATCTAGTCAGTAACAGGGCAGATCTAGAGGGAAGGATATCTAGTCAGTAACAGGGCAGATCTAGAGGGAAGGATATCTAGTCAGTAACATGGCTGATCTAGAGGAAAGGATATCTAGTCAGTAACAGGGCTGATCTAGAGGAAAGGATATCTAGTCAGTAACAGGGCTGATCTAGAGGAAAGGATATCTAGTCAGTAACAGGGCTGATCTAGAGGAAAGGATAGCTGGTCAGTAACAGGGCTGATCTAGAGGGAAGACTAGAATTATATCTAGCCAACAACAGGGCTGATCTAGAGGGAAGAATCAGAGGATATCGAGTCAAAGGGAACATATTGGTTAAGAACAGGATCAGAGAGATGAAAGTGCACACTGAAACATTCTAGGGCATAGTACGTTCACACCAATCAACAGATGTGTCCTCTTAACAGTAGCTAGCGGACCCCAGAGGGCCTTTTAACACTGTATTCACTAAATATACATACACAAAGCTATCAAGAAGATTCCTGTTTGGGTCTGTTATCACCGGCTAGTGATTTGTAGAGGGAACCTAAGGGCTCTGTGTGTGTGTGTGTGTGTGTGTGTGTGTTCAGCCAGATGGTGCCCCAAACCACAATGAGGACATGAGGTAAGAGTCCAATCAGCACTATGACATCACCTCTTATGATCCACTACAGATGTGGACTGAAGCTTTGGAGTGAAGTTCAACTCCCGACAGGACACTACAGAGAGAGAGAGAGCGGCTCCGCCCCAAATGGCACCCTATTCCCTACAAGAGCTCTGATCTAAAGTAGTGCACTATGGGCCCCGAATAGGGTGCGATTTGGGAAGCAGTGAGAGACAAGGTAACTACCTATACACTAAACCAGATGTGTCTCCATACCGAGGCTGTAGAATTGATTTATTTTACCTTTATTTAACTAGGCAAGTCAGTTAAGAACAAATTCTTATTTACAATGACCAAACCTGGACGACTCTGGGCCAATTGTGCGCCGCCCTATGGGATGTGTATGATATTAGCTAGCAGCACGACTCATCTGTTACTGGGGCAACCGGTGCGTTTGGTAGGCCTGAGGACCTGTAGAAACATCAAGGATCATCGATGGAAACAGGATGTACCTGTTGCTCAATTTCGAGTCTCAGAGCAAAAAGGTCTGAAAACGATTGTAAAAAAATAAAATAAAAAGTTTATTTTTTTTAAATAAATTGGCAAACATTTCTAACAAAAACTGTTTTCACTTTGTCATTATGTTGTATTGTGTTTAGAATGATTATATTATTTAAATTTAGCCATTTTAGAATAAGGATTTAATGTAACAAAATGTGTAAAAAGTAAAAGGTCTGAATACTTTCCAAATGCACTGTATAAAATCTTTAAATGTCCATTTGTTCTCGTCGCCGGCACGAGTGGGGGGGGACTCGAGCCACTGAGGCCCCTCAATTTTTTGGGGGGCACCCCCACCCCATCAAAAGTTGCCCATCCCTGCTGTACGTGATATGAGCTAGCATCACGACTCATCTGTTAGTGTAGATTATATTAGGGAAAGGGAATACCGAGTTAGTCGCACAACTGAATGCATTCAACCAAAATACGATGCATTCAGCAAGTATTCAGACCCCTTCCCTTTTTCCACATTGTTACATTACAGCCTCATTCTGAAATGGATCAAATAAATGTTTGTCATCAAGCTACACACAATACCCCATAATGACATCACAATACCCCATAATGACATCACAATACCCCATAATGACATCACAATACCCCATAAAATAACAAAGCGAAAACAGGTTTAGACATTTTTGCAAATGTATAAATAGTAAAAAACAGAAATACCTTATTTACATAAGTATTCAGACAATTTGCTATGAGACTCGAAATTGAGCTAAGGTGCATCCTGTTTCCATTGATCATCCTTGAGATGTTTCTACAACTTGATTGGAGTCCACCTGTGGTAAAATTCAATTGATTGGACATTATTTGGAAAGGCACACACCTGTCTATATAAAAGGTCCCACAGTTGACAATGGATGTCAGAGCAAGAACTTAGCCAGGAGGTCGAAGGAATTGTCCATAGAGCTCAGAGACTATATTGTGTCAAGGCACAGATCTGGGGAAGGGTACCAAAAAAATGTCTTCAGCATTGAAGGTCCCCAAGAACACAACGGCCTCCATCATTCTTTAGTGGAATAAGTTTGGAACCACCAAGACTCTTCCTAGAGCTGGCCACCGGGCTAAAGTGAGCAATCGGGGGAGAAGGGCCTTAGTCAGGGAGGTGATAAAGAACCCAATAGTCTATCTAACAGAGCTCCAGAGTTCTTCTGTGGAGATGGTAGAACCTTCCAGAAGCACAACCATCTCTGCAGCACTCCACCAAATCAGGCCTTTATGGTAGTGGCCAGACGGAAGCAACTCCTCAGTAAAAGACACGACAACCCGCTTGGAGTTTGCCAAAAGGCACCTAAAGGACTATCATGACGCTAGCTCTTTCAGTGAATTGGCTAGCAGAGCTGTGAACAACCCCCCCCCCCCCACCCTCCTGTTACGCCCACATCCTAAAGTCTATGTGGAGACTCCTCTCCATGACCATCCGCTCTCCCTGACCATCCGCTCTCCCTGACCATCCGCTCTCCCTGACCATCCGCTCTCCCTGACCATCCGCTCTCCCTGACACCACACCACAGGTCACCTAACTGACTAGATGGTATTAACTAGCAGTCCGACACGACACCACAGGTCACCTAACTGACTAGATGATATTAACTAGTAGTCCGACACAACACCACAGGTCACCTAACTGACTAGATAATATTAACTAGCAGTCCGACACGACACCACAGGTCACCTAACTGACTAGATGATATTAACTAGCAGTCCGACACGACAGGTCACCTAAGTGCGACAGTACAGGATAGGATTATACTAGCGTGAATGATTTTTTTTAAATGATGTCATGTAGATAAGTTGGATCCTTCCTGACATCAGACATGAGTTACAGCCACATCACACTCAGTAGGGAACAAGCTGCATATATGAACCTTAAACCACACGTGCACTCTGGGGGTCCCTACCTTGCCAGGCCTGCTGCAGCAAGGTCCCTAATGGCACCCTCTCCACACAAGGCTCTGGTCAAACAAAGTGCACTATATAGTGAATAGGGTGCCACTTGGAGACAGTTCAAAGTGTCCTTTAAAAAAAATAACTCTTGACATCCACAGAGGCTGTTAATTCACACGTCGGAGATCGTATGAAGAGAGAGGAGATGCCAGAATGTGCTTAGTAAGGGCCTTACTCAGACTTGTCCCGGAGGCTTAACGAAATGTGTCAAAGACTCAGATCACTGAGAGTACAAAGTGTTCAACATCAGATCACTAAAAAAGGAGAGAAAGCCAGAGAAAGGCTGAACATCACAGGGCTAAACCCCGGCTGGAATACTGATTTCTGTCATGTAGACATCGTCTGAGTCCCAAATGGAGCCCCATTCCTTATCTAGTGCACTAGATGGGGACTATGGTCCATAGAACCCTGGTCAACAGTAGTGCACTAGATGGGGACTATGGTCTGATTTGGGATGCAGACCCTGGTGTGTGAAGACATTGATTACCCCATCCTATCCGATTATTGATCCCTTTAGACTATTGGCTCATAAATGATCAGAAGATTTTAGACCCTAAATCATTGGTTTCTGTCGTGTTCCACTAAGCTATACGATTCAACTGCTTTGATTCAGCACATTAAAACAGACTGAGGGAATGTCTCGTAGTGGAAGACACAGCTCCCTTGTGGAGTGGTTTGATTTCAGCTTCCCTTGACTGTAGAAACCTGGGGGGGAAAAGCCAGGTCGTTCTAAGATTGGACGTCTATCCATGTCTTGAGGACGTTGAGACGTTGCCCTGAAAAACAGCCACTAGGGGCAACATTGAGAGCTATTACCATAAAGAAGTTTTGGGTAATCCCACGACTCTGGGTAATCCCACGACTCTGGCAGGTTGTGGATCAGAAGGTTGTGTGTTCGCTCCCAGTCGTGGACACTCGTTTCTATTTTAACCCCAAACCTTAACGCTTCAGAATGTAAGTCTAAAAACGTAACCCTTAATTTGGAAATGGGACGATACACAGAAGTAGGAGTAACGCTGACGTTTGAAGAACGTGGATAAAATTATGCAGTCAGGCAGCTTGTTGAAAAAAAGCATCTGGTTTGGTTTGTTTTCGGTGGGGGGGGGGGGGGGTACAATAAATATATGAAAATCAACTTTTAAACATCAAGTTAATCACTTGTGATCTACACAGGCTGGAAACAATTAAAGATCCAACTAAAAGGGTGTTACAGAGAAACACCACACGCAGGCCCCTCCCCTCCTCACCACACCACACACAGGCCCCTCCCCTCCTCACCACACCACACGCAGGCCCCGCCCCACCACACACAGGCCCCGCCCCTCCTCACCACACCACACGCAGGCCCCACCCCTCCACACGCAGGCCTCGCCCCTCCCCACCCCACGCAGGCCCCGCCCCTCCCCACCCAGGCCCCTCCCCACCCCACGCAGGCCCCTCCCCACCCCACGCAGGCCCCTCCCCACCCCACGCAGGCCCCTCCCCACCCCACGCAGGCCCTCCCCACCCCACTCCCCACCCCACGCAGGCCCCACCCCACGCAGGCCCCTCCCCACCCCACGCAGGCCCCTCCCCACCCCACGCAGGCCCCTCCCCACCACACGCAGGCCCCTCCCCACCACACGCGGTATTCTGAGGCGGCATGGGCTGAGAGAAGGTGAACAGGGGGCTTTTGTGGAACAGTAGAGTAGAGAGCAGATTATAATAGAAACCAGTAGAGACAGTAGAGCCTAGCAGATAATAGAAACCAGTAGAGACAGTAGAGCCTAGCAGATAATAGAAACCAGTAGAGACAGTAGAGCCTAGCAGATAATAGAAACCAGTAGAGACAGTAGAGCCTAGCAGATAATAGAAACCAGTAGAGACAGTAGAGCCTAGCAGATAATAGAAACCAGTAGAGACAGTAGAGCCTAGCAGATAATAGAAACCAGTAGAGTAGAGACAGTAGAGCCTAGCAGATAATAGAAACCAGTAGAGACAGTAGAGCCTAGCAGATAATAGAAACCAGTAGAGACAGTAGAGCCTAGCAGATAATAGAAACCAGTAGAGACAGTAGAGCCTAGCAGATAATAGAAACCAGTAGAGACAGTAGAGCCTAGCAGATAATAGAAACCAGTAGAGACAGTAGAGCCTAGCAGATAATAGAAACCAGTAGAGACAGTAGAGCCTAGCAGATAATAGAAACCAGTAGAGACAGTAGAGCCTAGCAGATAATAGAAACCAGTAGAGACAGTAGAGCCTAGCAGATAATAGAAACCAGTAGAGACAGTAGAGCCTAGCAGATAATAGAAACCAGTAGAGACAGTAGAGCCTAGCAGATAATAGAAACCAGTAGAGACAGTAGAGCCTAGCAGATAATAGAAACCAGTAGAGACAGTAGAGCCTAGCAGATAATAGAAACCAGTAGAGACAGTAGAGCCTAGCAGATAATAGAAACCAGTAGAGACAGTAGAGCCTAGCAGATAATAGAAACCAGTAGAGACAGTAGAGCCTAGCAGATAATAGAAACCAGTAGAGACAGTAGAGCCTAGCAGATAATAGAAACCAGTAGAGACAGTAGAGCCTAGCAGATAATAGAAACCAGTAGAGACAGTAGAGCCTAGCAGATAATAGAAACCAGTAGAGACAGTAGAGCCTAGCAGATAATAGAAACCAGTAGAGACAGTAGAGCCTAGCAGATAATAGAAACCAGTAGAGACAGTAGAGCCTAGCAGATAATAGAAACCAGTAGAGACAGTAGAGCCTAGCAGATAATAGAAACCAGTAGAGACAGTAGAGCCTAGCAGATAATAGAAACCAGTAGAGACAGTAGAGCCTAGCAGATAATAGAAACCAGTAGAGACAGTAGAGCCTAGCAGATAATAGAAACCAGTAGAGACAGTAGAGCCTAGCAGATAATAGAAACCAGTAGAGACAGTAGAGCCTAGCAGATAATAGAAACCAGTAGAGACAGTAGAGCCTAGCAGATAATAGAAACCAGTAGAGACAGTAGAGCCTAGCAGATAATAGAAACCAGTAGAGACAGTAGAGCCTAGCAGATAATAGAAACCAGTAGAGACAGTAGAGCCTAGCAGATAATAGAAACCAGTAGAGACAGTAGAGCCTAGCAGATAATAGAAACCAGTAGAGACAGTAGAGCCTAGCAGATAATAGAAACCAGTAGAGACAGTAGAGCCTAGCAGATAATAGAAACCAGTAGAGCCTAGCAGATAATAGAAACCAGTAGAGACAGTAGAGCCTAGCAGATAATAGAAACCAGTAGAGACAGTAGAGCCTAGCAGATAATAGAAACCAGTAGAGACAGTAGAGCAGATTATAGTGAGTGGTGAGAGATACAGAGTGATAGTAAGAATGAGTGAAACGGTAGAGAGAGGTAGAGGCAGCAGAGTAGGTGAGTGTGTGTGTGTCTCTCCGGCCAGTAATGGACACCACCTGTGTCGATGGCTCAGGTTTAGATCACAGCTGTTCCTGTTCTTCAGAAGGAAGGAAGGTGATATGTCAGCGTCCCAAATGGCACCTTATTCCCTATAGGGTCCTGGTCTAAAGTAGTGCACTATATAGGGAATAGGGAGCCATTTGGGATGCAGCCATAGTAAAATGCTGTGCTCAGGCCTTTAGATGAGAGAGGGGGAAGGAAGGAAGGGGGCACTACACCCCACCACAGTTAGTCAATACTAGGAAGGAAGGTGGCACTACACCCCACCACAGTTAGTCAATACTAGGAAGGAAGGGGGCACTACACCCCAACACAGTTAGTCAATACTAGGAAGGAAGGGGGCACTACACCCCAACACAGTTAGTCAATACTAGGAAGGAAGGGGGCACTACACCCCAACACAGTTAGTCAATACTAGGAAGGGGGCACTACACCCCAACACAGTTAGTCAATACTAGGAAGGGGGCACTACACCCCACCACAGTTAGCCAATACTAGGAAGGAAGGAGACTAGGAGAGGGGACAACAAACCCTGCGACACATCAAACCATACCACACATACAGATTAAAATCACATGGTCTCATATGATCTGCCATTTGTAATAAAACGACTGCTTTTAAAAACGTTCAGTAAGAGCATAAAGAGTTAGAAACAGCAGCACCTTATCGGCAAGACGACGACGGGGTATCGGCAAGACGACGACGGGGTATCGGCAAGACGACGACGGGGTATCATTGAGTTTTCTATTAAAACAACGGAAAAATCAGTCAAACCGTTTCTTTAAAATAAAAACATTAATTCTGATATCAGTGGAACCAATTTATTAAATACATGACTCATTCTGATCAACAACAAAAAGTCAACCTAGATCATTTCAAATGTCCCTTTAATGTTGTCTATTACCGTGAACAGTAATACATTACATAAAAGTTAAACAGCTTCCTCTGTGGTGTTGGTATGAACTATAGTATTTTAAAAGGAGAGTTCTACCAGTACCTTTCAATCTACTGTGTTTTATTAAAGGTGAGGTCTACCAGTACCTTTCAATCTACTGTGTTTTATTAAAGGTGAGGTCTACCAGTACCTTTCAATCTACTGTGTTTTATTAAAGGTGAGGTCTACCGGTACCTTTCAATCTACTGTGTTTTATTAAAGGTGAGGTCTACCAGTACCTTTCAATCTACTGTGTTTTATTAAAGGTGAGGTCTACCGGTACCTTTCAATCTACTGTGTTTTATTAAAGGTGAGGTCTACCGGTACCTTTCAATCTACTGTGTTTTATTAAAGGTGAGGTCTACCGGTACCTTTCAATCTACTGTGTTTTATTAAAGGTGAGGTCTACCAGTACCTTTCAATCTACTGTGTTTTATTAAAGGTGAGGTCTACCGGTACCTTTCAATCTACTGTGTTTTATTAAAGGTGAGGTCTACCAGTACCTTTCAACCTGCTGTGTTTTAAATGCCTCTCACCTGTCCTTACAGGTGACCATTCTCTCTATGCACATTTGACTAAACTGACAATGCAAGATCAGGGCCACTGTTCCTCATAGCCCAGCCCTACACTGCCAGTTCCCCATAGCCCAGCCCTACACTGCCAGTTCCCCATAGCCCAGCCCTACACTGCCAGTTCCCCATAGCCCAGCCCTACACTGCCAGTTCCCCATAGCCCAGCCCTACACTGCCAGTTCCCCATAGCCCAGCCCTACACTGCCAGTTCCCCATAGCCCAGCCCTACACTGCCAGTTCCCCATAGCCCAGCCCTACACTGCCAGTTCCCCATAGCCCAGCCCTACACTGCCAGTTCCCCATAGCCCAGCCCTACACTGCCAGTTCCCCATAGCCCAGCCCTACACTGCCAGTTCCCCATAGCCCAGCCCTACACTGCCAGTTCCCCATAGCCCAGCCCTACACTGCCAGTTCCCCATAGCCCAGCCCTACACTGCCAGTTCCCCATAGCCCAGCCCTACACTGCCAGTTCCCCATAGCCCAGCCCTACACTGCCAGTTCCCCATAGCCCAGCCCTACACTGCCAGTTCCCCATAGCCCAGCCCTACACTGCCAGTTCCCCATAGCCCAGCCCTACACTGCCAGTTCCCCATAGCCCAGCCCTACACTGCCAGTTCCCCATAGCCCAGCCCTACACTGCCAGATACACAGCTAGCCAGCTTCTCCTTACATCACTCACAGCACAGCTGATGGAAGCCCATAAATATCCCTCTGAGAAATGGAAAGTGGAGCCTGCTGGCTGCTGGGCTGCTGTAAGGCTCCAGTACCTACCGCGGTGACAGTAAATACTGGAGCACTAACTCAAGGTAAATCTAGTTCTGATAGTGACTCACAACACAATTCATTCACATGAACCAGTCCTTTACAACAAAGCCCACTGCTAGATGTATTCACCTTAGTGTCAGCTCCAAGCAGTAAGTCAAGGTAAAAAAACAGTCATGTCAGTGTGTAAGTGATTCATAACGAGTCATCCAGGTTTAACCAGATGATGTAGCCTTTTATTTAAGACCTTTCCTTTGTAACAAAGCTGTTGGGGCCAGTACCAATCAGGGAGAACACCTTGGTCTAGATACTACTAGGTGCTCTTGAATCTCAACAAGAGCACCTAGTAGTATCTGAAGGTCAACCAGCCCTGTTTGGGGGACGGGGCTGGGCTGGGGGGGGGGGGGGGGCTGGTTTTTCTTCCAGTGATGTCCGCGGTAAAGCATTCCTTTTTGGGATGTGAGAAGGTAGTCATGCGGTGTTCTGATGATGATGTCAGGACACTTGGGCTGAGTCCCAAATGGAACTCTAGTCCCTACATTTATTCATTTAAGGCTAATCAGTAGTGCACCACTTTTGACCAGAGCCCACAGGGAATAGGGCACCACTTTTGACCAGGCCAAAAGGGCTTTGGTGCACTAGGGAGTCATTTGGGAAACACACAATGTATATGCCCTATATAGGGACACAGCCAATGTGTAGGGCACTATATAGGGAAGAGGGACACAGCCAATGTGTAGGGCACTATATAGGGAAGAGGGACACAGCCAATGGATACCGGGAAGAGAAAGGGCTCTGCTATTGCCAGGGTCTGGGAACGGGAGAGACATGAGGAATGACGGCATTCCAGGAATTTAGAGGAAACATTGTGTTCCTGGCTCATACAGGGAGAGGAGGACAGAAGCAGAGCATTCACAGACATATACCATCCTACACACACAGCTGTGAACACACACAGCTCTGAACCAATAGCAGAGGAACAGAAACCCCATTTAACAAGTCTACAGAACAACCATCTAGAAAGCCACGAATGGACCTAAAAATCAGTTGCCTGGCCAAACTCAACACAAACAGCCATATAATGCTCCTAAAAACAAAATCTAACCTTCTCAAAGCTACCAACTGTCACACACACAATAACTAGTACTATTTGCACATTGCTTAATACAAATTTCAAATGTAGCTGTGACTATAATACTTTACATGTCTTGATGTTTTAAACCTTTGAGTGCGACGCTTAGTGTTCATTTCTAATAGTTTGTTGATGTGTTTGTTTCTTCTCACTTTTGTTTATCGATTTCACTTACTTTGGCAATGTAAACATATGTTTCCCATGCTATTTAGAGAGAGAGAGAGAGAGAGGCAGAGCGAGGCAGAGCGAGAGGCAGCGCGAGAGCGAGCGAGAGGCAGAGCGAGAGGCAGAGCGAGAGAGAGCGAGCGAGCCAGAGCGAGAGGCAGAGCGAGAGACAGAGCGAGAGACAGAGCGAGAGACCATCTCTTCAGCCTCTCTCTGAAGCTTTAGTCTTGCTGTCAGTTGGATTGTTCTTTATTGTGTAAATCAGCTCTCGCTCTCTGGGTTGAGACGATACTTCAGGGGGCCTGGGACAGAGAGACACAGACCAGACCACCCACACATTACTTCCTGGAGGTCTAGCCAGTCACAGCCTGAGAGAGAAGTCTGTCAGCCAGTCAGAGCGGCTAGACTAGGGGGCGACTAGACTTTTTATTACGCTACAAGTCAGTCAACAGTCTGAGACAGGGGCCTGCTAGTATGACATCAGCCAGTCTGAGCTTAAAGGAAAAGGCCTTTCATTATGAAATCAGTCAGTCAACAGGGATCTACTAGTATGACTGTACTGTCACTATGGAAACAGCCAGGGGCTATAACCTAAACAGGTGGTGTAAACCCAAGTATGACTGTACTGTCACTATGGAACCAGCCAGGGGATATAACCTAAACAGGTGGTGTAAACCCAAGTATGACTGTACTGTCACTATGGAAACAGCCAGGGGATATAACCTAAACAGTATGACTGTACTGTCACTACACTAATACGACAACAAGCAGTCAATAGCAGACGGCAAAGGCCTGTTACTTACGACTGTAGTCCTGTATGTCTCCATGTCTGTAAACAGCCCATCAAGGTGACATAACCCTACTGAAACAGCTCAGCCTGTGGAGATGGACACCAAGGTGTCCTTCAGTCATTTATGATACAAGAGGAAACTCTGTCTGATAATACCTGCAGTATCCTGTCTGATAATACCTGCAGTATAAACATACCGGAGTCCCTATCCTGTCTGATAATACCTGCAGTATCCTGTCTGATAATACCTGCAGTTTAAACATACCAGAGTCCCTATCCGGTCTGATATACCTGCAGTATCCTGTCTGATAATACCTGCAGTATGAACATACCAGAGTCCCTATCCTGTCTGATAATACCTGCAGTATCCGGTCTGATAATACCTGCAGTATCCGGTCTGATAATACCTGCAGTATCCGGTCTGATAATACCTGCAGTATCCGGTCTGATAATACCTGCAGTATCCGGTCTGATAATACCTGCAGTATCCGGTCTGATAATACCTGCAGTATCCGGTCTGATAATACCTGCAGTATCCGGTCTGATAATACCTGCAGTATCCGGTCTGATAATACCTGCAGTATCCGGTCTGATAATACCTGCAGTATCCGGTCTGATAATACCTGCAGTATCCGGTCTGATAATACCTGCAGTATCCGGTCTGATAATACCTGCAGTATCCGGTCTGATAATACCTGCAGTATCCGGTCTGATAATACCTGCAGTATCCTGTCTGATAATACCTGCAGTATCCTGTCTGATAATACCTGCAGTATCCTGTCTGATAATACCTGCAGTATCCTGTCTGATAATACCTGCAGTATCCTGTCTGATAATACCTGCAGTATCCTGTCTGATAATACCTGCAGTATGAACATACCAGAGTCCCTATCCTGTCTGATAATACCTGCAGTATCCTGTCTGATAATACCTGCAGTATCCTGTCTGATAATACCTGCAGTATCCGGTCTGATAATACCTGCAGTATCCTGTCTGATAATACCTGCAGTATCCTGTCTGATAATACTTGCAGTATAAACACCAGGGTTTCAGCAACCTTTTCCATCTGGAGTGCTAATTTATCTGACCATTTCTACGTGACAGTTCAGATTTTTATATGCACATCTTGGTGAAACAGTTTCATCTATAATAGTCTTTGCCTCTCAGTCAGTCATGTGGTTCTTCTTTGTTGGTAGGGAAGAAACACAGATCCTGTTCTCTCACCGATCCAGAGGAAACATGTTATGATACTAGGCTGGTACTGAGTGAGTGAGCGAGCGTGGACCGACGGGCGGGCAGGTGAGCGTGGGCGGGCGGGCGGGCAGGCGAGATCGCGAGGGAAGGCAGGCGAGTGTGCCAGGGCGGGCGAGAGGAGGCAGAAAGAAATAGTAGGTACAAGAAGAGGTAGGATGAGCCACAGAGTGCATGTACAAACAGGCTGGTTCAGCCACTCCCTCCATCACAGGCACACCGACCAATGTTGCACTTATAAGGGCTGGAGCCCCTGTGTTGGGTGTCACTCTGTTCCATAGCCAGTCGTTTATGGACAATCAGAGAAATCATTTAGCTACGTACGCTTCATTTAGCTAAGATACAGTGACCTAACACAGTAACAAGTTGTTCCTGGACAAGCCTAAACAAGCCACAACATGTCCTTATGAGGAGAGAGAGAGCGAGAGAGAGAGAGAGAAGTGGAGCAACTCAGTCTGATACTGTATCATACATACTGATTACATCCCAAATGGCCCCCCTCTTCACTAGAGCCCTATGGACCCTGATCAAAAAGGAGTGCTCTAGTGCACAGGGTAATAGGGTGTGATTTGGGACACGCCCCACTGACACACGTCAGAGGAATGCATGAACTGAGAGGCAACTGATCGTTTCTGAGCTGAAACATGGATTTAATTCCACCCATCATAGCTAGCTGTTCTCCCCCCCCCCCCCCATAGTTCCAGAACTGAAACATGGATTTAATTCCACCCATCATAGCTAGCTGTTCATCCCCCCCCCCCCCCCCCATAGTTTCAGAACTGAAACATGGATTTAATTCCACCCATCATAGCTAGCTGTTCTCCCCCCCCCCCCCCATAGTTCCAGAACTGAAACATGGATTTAATTCCACCCATCATAGCTAGCTGTTCTCCCCCCCCCCCCATAGTTCCAGAACTGAAACATGGATTTAATTCCACCCATCATAGCTAGCTGTTCATCCCCCCCCCCCCCCCCATAGTTTCAGAACTGAAACATGGATTTAATTCCAACCATCATAGCTAGCTGTTCTCCCCCCCCCCCCCATAGTTCCAGAACTGAAACATGGATTTAATTCCACCCATCATAGCTAGCTGTTCATCCCCCCCCCCCCCCCCATAGTTTCAGAACTGAAACATGGATTTAATTCCAACCATCATAGCTAGCTGTTCTCCCCCCCCCCCCCCATAGTTCCAGAACTGAAACATGGATTTAATTCCACCCATCATAGCTAGCTGTTCATCCCCCCCCCCCCCCCCCCATAGTTCCAGAACTGAAACATGGATTTAATTCCACCCATCATAGCTAGCTGTTCTCCCCCCCCCCCCCATAGTTCCAGAACTGAAACATGGATTTAATTCCACCCATCATAGCTAGCTGTTCATCCCCCCCCCCCCCCCATAGTTCCAGAACTGAAACATGGATTTAATTCCACCCATCATAGCTAGCTGTTCTCCCCCCCCCCCCATAGTTTCAGAACTGAAACATGGATTTAATTCCACCCATCATAGCTAGCTGTTCTCCCTCCCCCATAGTTTGCTGTTCAAATAAAACCCACAACAGGTGTCATGGTCAGACCCAGGGTTCAGGTCACACTGGGGTCAAGGAGCTTATGCTACATTCAGATATAGCCGCTTTCAAAATAGCTGCTTAGGAATTGTAGCATATGGATGAAACATATCCGGTTGATTGACTGAGCAGAGTAACGTGTAACCTGTATAAAGACATAAAGCCAGACATACAGACCCCCCCAGGTCAAACAAACGCACAGCAAATGGCATGTACACACACACACACACATATATATATATATATAGGCCTGGCTCATACTTGAATCTACTCTTTGTGGTAGACTGGATTCAAACCCCTTCAGATAAAATGCGTCAGGATTTATATTGTATTCTTTGTTTCCTGCTCGGTTATATTTACTGCTTGATATACTTATTTACTATTACGTATTGATTTCTTTCGCCCACTTGACGATTTGACACGAAAATAAACGAGACAGACAGAAAGAGCGAACGAGAGACAAATGCAAAATATCATTATCATTAATGAATAACACAAGTTCTACATTTTCTCTGAGTTGTAAGTGACCTTAGGGTGGCAACACATACATGTGCGTGACCTTAGGGTGGCAACACATACATGTGCGTGACCTTAGGGTGGCAACACATACATGTGCGTGACCTTAGGGTGGCAACACATACATGGGGATTTCTCCCTTCTGGTGGCTCCCTTCAACCAGAAGTTGATCTCATTTCAGATCATTTCCACAATGCTATGTAGGACTGCACAATAAGGGGACCCCCCCCCCCCCCAAAACAAAAAAAAACAGAGGTCTTATTTTTAACCAAATATTGAAATTGTGATATGACTTGAGATTTAGATCAAAACAGTTAGTTGAACTGTTGGAATCCTGGAAATTTAATGAGTATTCTAATGATACAGTTATAATGTAATAAAGTACATTTTGAATACAGTGTTTGACATGACAATGAATGAAAAGTCAGGAGGCATTCATAGAATACCAATAGGATCCCTATAGAGGCCTTATTGTGACAGGGTAGGAACCAAAGTGTTGGTCAGTGTTTCCCAGGGGAGTGGGACCCTACATTCTTTGTCTACATTAAAATGGTTCCTCCTTACTTCATGTAGCTAACATTCATGCTTTGCGTAAATCCTCTCAGATTTAGAAGACACTGTTGCACAAACATGCTGATTTAGGTCTACACCATCACAGGTATCAGTATTAGCTAGCTACGTTTACAACTTGCTAAGAAAATACCAACTACCTGTTTGCAAACAGTAAGATACACAAACCAAGTGTAATTATAGAACACTTGTGGATTTATATTAAGAAGCGAATTGGAAAGCTGCATCGTTGGCATAAATCAACATATTGTTGCATCGACCATGCAGACTGAAGAGTGGACAGTCGGCAGATGATCTCTGGTGGTCGAGCAACATGGCTCGGTGAGTGACACACACACACACACACACACACACAGCTTACCCTGGACACCGTGAGGGGCATGCTGAAGTCCTTCCCCCCCTGAAGTCTGAAGCCCCATGGTGCTGGACCGTTGAGGGTTATACAGTATATACTCATGGCCTATAGAGGAGAGAATAGAGGGTTATTCATATAAGAGAGAGGACACACTGAACAAAAATATAAAACATGTAAAGTGTTGGTCCCATGTTTGACGAGCTGAAATAAAATATCCCTCAAATGTTCCTTAGGCACAAAAAAGGTTATTTCTCTCATTTTGTGCATAAATTAGCTTACATCCCTGTTAGTGAGCATTTCTCCTTTGCCAAGACGGCATATCAATAAGCTGATTAAACAGCATGATCATTACACAGGTGCACCTTGTGCTCTGGACAATAAGATGTCACTCTAAAATGTGCGGTTTTGTCACAACACAATGCCACAGATGTCTGAAGTTGAGGGAGCGTGCAATTGCCATGTTGACTGCAGGAATGTCCACCAATGTCGTTGTAGAGAATTTGGCAGTAAGTCCAACCTGCCTCACAACAGCAGACCACGTGTAACCATGCCAGCCCAGGACCTCCACATCCAGCTTATTCACCTGAGGGGTCATCTGACCAGCCACCTGGACAGCTAATGAAACTGAAGAGTATTTCTGTCTGTAATAGAAAAAAGCTTGTGGGGAAAAACCTCGTTCTGATTGGCTGGACCTGACTCCCCATGGCTTCGCCCCAGCCCAGTCATGTGAAATCCATAGATTAGGTCCTAATGAATTTATTTCAATTGACCTACAATGAGATAAAGGTTTTAAACCCTTGCATAGAACTACATGTAAGACCTGTTTCTCTGAGGAGAGTTGGTATGGATGGGCTTGCCTTGGCAGCAGAACGCCAACACAGCAGGGACTCAAGAGTTCCCTCATGCCCAGATCCTCCAACCCCCAGGTTGCATCCCATATGGCACCCTAATTCCTTTATGACGCACTACTTTTGACCAGTGCCCAATGAACAGTAGTGCACTACGTGGATAATAGGTTACCATTTAGGACACAGTGTTTCCCAAACCAGCAGCTATAAAACATGCTGATTAGCTAAAATCAGAGGTGATAGACTAGTGTTGGAATGATTCCACCATATATCTCCCTAAATCTTCTACACTGTGAACCATTTAACACACATTCTCACTTTTCATGTCGCCCAGAAAGCAAGCAAACAAGTAGCCAGTTAGGGCCTCTTCACACCACTTTGACTGACCCCCCACACACAGAGATACCTGTGTTGTGTAAATAGACGGAACTAGATTCAAATCTCTCTTTTTTTTTTTTAAGAGATGTCTCCCACACTACCTGCTGAGGTAGGCATCTACACCACATAGCTCCTCTGAGTGGTACATGTGTAAAGACAACAGCTCTCCCTCACTACCTCCTGAGGTAGGCATCTACACCACATAGCTCCTCTGAGTGGTACATGTGTAAAGACAACAGCTCTCCCACACCACATCGCAAAAATTACCTTAATGCTCCGTTTGGCAGATAAAATGAAAAGGCGTTTGTGAATCATTGCAACACGACTTAGATGAGAAGCTCCTGTATATAGTTTGAATTTCTCTCTTTATTTTGGTTTGTCTCTATACTATTATATTTACAGTGTGATAAATAGCTTTACTCAGGTGAGGGAGGAATGTGATTCTAGCCACACCACATCCAAGGAGTGTAAACAGAAAAGTTGCAAATCCGAAGTTGGAGACAGACCCGACTAGACATATTTTACTAATGTAAATCCACCCTTAAAAAAAAAGGTCAGGACCCTTTAAAACCAGGGACACAAAAAAAAGAAGGAATGTGCCATGACCCACTCTAACACACTGGTTGAGAAACAGTCTAATGCAAGGCTAAACTAACTCAATGTTGCAAGACGCCAGCTGTGCAAAATGATTGGAATGTCTACCCATGGAATCCTACAGGAAGAGAGTGCAAGGAGTTATTTATTACAGAAAACTAGAAGACTATTTTCATACAAATATCTCATTAACATTAGAACAGGGAGCTACGCATCTGAGAAGAGTTACAGGCCTTGGGTCAGATTCAAGGAGAACAGAAACGGAGTGTCTACATCAATTCTTGACCAATAAGAAACGACTGTTTCCCCGTTGCAAAACGTTTTGCTACGTTGTGCACTAATAAATACAACCCAGAGTCACATCCACCTCTGGTCTGAATGACACACTGACAGCCAGACGTGCAGTATCGAGAGAACAGCCAGGCCAGACATACAGTATTCAGAGAACAGCAGAGAGACATTGCCTTTACATTCAGGTGACCCCAAACAGACTTAGAGTACCAGTCAAAAGTTGACACACCTACTCATTCAAGGGTTTTTCTTCATTTAAAAAAATAGATATATTTTCTACATTGTACAATACTAGTGAAGACATCAAAACTATGAAATAACACCAATGGAATTAGGTAGTAACCCAAAAAGAAGTGTTACACAAATCTAAATATATTTTATGTTCTTATAAGTAGCCACCCTTTGCCTAGACGACAGCTTTGCACACTCTTGGCATTCTCTCAACCAGCTTCATGAGAAATGCTTTTCCAACAGTCTTGAAGGAGTTCCCACATATGCTGAGCACCTGTTAGACGTTTTTCCTTCATTATGCGGTCCAACTCATCCCAAACCATCTCAAATTGGGTTGAGGTCAGGTGATTGTGGAGGCCAGGTCATCTGATGCAGCACTCCATCACTCTCCTTCTTGGTCAAATAGCCCTTACACGGCCTGGAGGTGTGTTGGCTCATTATCCTGCTGAAAAACACATGATAGTCCCACTAAGCGCAAACCAGATGGGATGGCGTATCGCTGCAGAATGCTGTGCTAGCCATGCTGGTTAAGTGTGCCTTGAATTCTAAATAAAACAGACCGTGTCACCAGCAAAGCACCCCCACACCTCCATGCTTCAAAGTGGAACCACCCATGTAGAGATCATCTGTTCACCATCACACCTCCTCCTCCTCCATGCTTCAAAGTGGAACCACACATGTAGAGATCATCCATTCACCATCACACCTCCTCCTCCATGCTTCAAAGTGGAACCACCCATGTAGAGATCATCTGTTCACCATCACACCTCCTCCTCCTCCATGCTTCAAAGTGGAACCACACATGTAGAGATCATCCGTTCACCAAATCTGCATCTAACAAAGACACGGCGGTTGGAACCAAACATCTCAAATTTGGACTCAGACTAAAAAGGACAGATTTCAACCGGTCTAATGTCCATTGCTCGTGTTTCTTGGCCCAAGCAAGTCTCTTCTTCTTGTTGGTGTCCTTTAGAAGTGGTTTCTTTGCAATATTTTGATCACGAAGGCCTGATTCACACAGTCTCCTCTGAACAGTTGATGTTGAGATGTGTCTGTTACTTAAACTCGGTAAAGAATTTATTTGGGCTGTAATTTCTGAGGCTGATAACTCTAAATAACATATCCTCTGCAGCAGAGGTAACTCTGGGTCTTTCTTTCCTGTGGCGGTCCTCATGACAGCCAGTTTCAACACAGCGCTTGATGCTTTTTGCAAAGAAACTTGCAAAGTTCTTGACATTTTCCAGAATAAGACATGAAGGTCAGTCAAAGTAGTAATGGACTATCATTTCTCTTTGCTTAATTGATCTGTTCTTGCCATAATATGGACTTGGTATTTTACCAAATAGTAGATAGACCTATATACCAACCCTACCTTGTCACAACAACCCTACCTTGTCACAACAACCCTACCTTGTCACAACAACCCTACCTTGTCACAACACGACTGATTGGTTCAAACGCATTAAGGAAATAAATTCCACAAATTCACTGTTAACAAGGCACACCTGTTAATTGAAATGTATTCCAGGCAACTACCTCGTGAAGCTGGTTGAGAGAATGCCAAGAATGTGGAAAGCTGTCAAGGCAAAGGGTGGCTACTTTGCAAAATCTCAAATATAAAATATTTTTGATTTGTTTACCACTTTTTGGGGGATTCCTACGTGATTCCATATGTGTTATTTCATAGCTTTTAAATGTCTCCACTATTATTCTACAATGTAGAAAATAGTCCAAATAGAAATAAATTTAACCCTGGAATGAGTAGGTCAAATCAAAAGTATTTATAAAGCCCTTCTTACATCAGCTGATATCTCAAAGTGCTGTACAGAAACCCAGCCTAAAACCCCAAACAGCAAGCAATGCAGGTGTAGAAGCACGGTGGCTAGGTGTGTCCAAGCTTTTGACTGGTTTGTATACAGGGCGGCTTACAGCGAGTGCATTTAACTAAAGGTATGTCTAGTCACAGCAATAAAGTTACATGAATGGCATACCATGTATAGACCACAAACTAGGCTAAATCTGTCCATTGTTATGTCCTTGTTATAAACTAAGAAAAAAATTAATTAATATGTAGGCCTAGTACAATTCTGTCACGTGACATCCAGGAAACAAAACAGAGGCAAGGTAGCCTAGTGGTTAGAGCGTTGGACGAGTAACCAGCAGGTAGCCTAGTGGTTAGAGCGTTGGACGAGTAACCAGCAGGTAGCCTAGTGGTTAGAGCGTTGGACGAGTAACCAGCAGGTAGCCTAGTGGTTAGAGCGTTGGACGAGTAACCAGCAGGTAGCCTAGTGGTTAGAGCGTTGGACGAGTAACCAGCAGGTAGCCTAGTGGTTAGAGCGTTGGACGAGTAACCAGCAGGTAGCCTAGTGGTTAGAGCGTAGAGGGGGCAGGGTAGCCTAGTGGTTAGAGTGTAGAGGGGGCAGGTAGCCTAGTGGTTAGAGTGTAGAGGCGGCAGGGTAGCCTAGTGGTTAGAGTGTAGAGGGGGCAGGTAGCCTAGTGGTTAGAGTGTAGAGGCGGCAGGGTAGCCTAGTGGTTAGAGCGTTGGACGAGTAACCGAAAGGTTGCAAGATCGAATCCTCCGAGCTGACAAGGTACAAATCTGTCGTTCTACCCCTGAACAAGGCAGTTAACCCACTGTTCCTAGGCTGTCATTGAAAATAAGAATTTGTTCGTAACGGACTTCCCTAGTTAAATAAAGGTAAAACATTTTTATACACGTTTTTTTTAAAGGGACACTTCTAGAGAATGTATTTATGCTGTCCACTCTTATACTAGCCAAAAGCCAGTCTGTACGCAAACAAATATCCTTCAAATCCATAGAAATTGTCTAATTGCCTTCGTTGTTAAAACGTATCTGTCAAAGTAATACAGGTCTAATTACATTGCTACAGCGTATTCCCTTCGTTCACAGCCAGCACAACACATAACCCATGTCATTTTAAGAACCAAGGACAACCTGACACCTTAGGCCATGACACTTACTGCTCTCGCCAAATGAGTTACAAGCCTAATGATAACCTCAACCCCCCCATAACGCTCTCCTCCAAGGCATCCAAAACCTCACCATGACACAGAGCTAGCTGCAATGCAAATATACCTAGTCCTGATGAGGCCGTCCCGGTAACCCAAAGCTGCCAGAAAGATACAGAGCTACCTGCAATGCAAATACACCTAGTCCTGATGAGGCCGTCCCGGTAACACAAAGCTGCCAGAAAGATACAGAGCTACCTGCAATGCAAATACACCTAGTCCTGATGAGGCCGTCCCGGTAACACAAAGCTGCCAGAAAGATACAGAAGTGCTTGAGTATTGAAGTAGGATGGGCTGACTCTCTCCCTCCCCTCCCTCCCCCCCAGTGACATAGCTAGGCAGACAGGCAAGCCCTCCCTCCCTCCCGCCCTCCCCACCCCACACTCCTCTCCTCAGAGAGCTATATAAGGAATGTAAAACTACACCAAACTATTTCAGCCCTACACCCACATGAGTCACGGAGAGGGGGGCAGCAACGGAGAGAAGGAGCAGGAGAGGAACATCAACTACCCATATTATCTGGCACAGGCTTTGCACATAAAAGCCAAAAGATATTTAGAACTGGAGGAATGGCAGAGGAAGAGAAGACCACTGAGAAACACATTCCTTCTAGAGGACATGAAGTACAGCTCAGTACATTATAACCTCAACCAAACCACCAATTAGAATATAGGACATCAAAAGAGACAGACCTGGTTTAACTTTTTCTATATGCAGTGAAAAAGTTATTGATTTATGTTTAAGACTAAATCTAAATCATTGATAATGTAGGCTACATGTACTTATTGATAACCTAAAAAAATAAGTCAACCCAACAAGCTTCTGCTATTACAAAATGCTATCTGCCCTCTGAACTAGCTCCTGGTAGTGTGATCATATAGACGTCAGCAAGCGTAGCTCTCCACAACCTAGTATCCTGCATATCTAAATACATCTAGACTGATGTGATGTGTGAAAGGTCACACGAACAAACAAAGGATGGTAACAAGTTTAGAAGAGCAGCCAGACGTCAACGCCCAGAAAAAGCAGGTAAATAAATACTGAAATACCCTCGTTAGCTAAATGAGACTCATAGGCTGCAATACCCTCGTTAGCTAAATGAGACTCATTCATAGGCTGCAATACCCTCGTTAGCTAAATGACTCATTCATAGGCTGCAATACCCTCATTAGCTAAATGAGACTCATTCATAGGCTGCAATACCCTCGTTATCTAAATGAGACTCATTCATAGGCTGCATTACCCTCGTTAGCTAAATGAGACTCATTCATAGGCTGCAATACCCTCGTTAGCTAAATGAGACTCATTCATAGGCTGCAATACCCTCGTTAGCTAAATGAGACTCATTCATAGGCTGCAATACCCTCGTTATCTAAATGAGACTCATTCATAGGCTGCAATACCCTCGTTATCTAAATGAGACTCATTCATAGGCTGCAATACCCTCGTTAGCTAAATGAGACTCATTCATAGGCTGCAATACCCTCGTTAGCTAAATGAGACTCATTCATAGGCTGCAATACCCTCGTTAGCTAAATGAGACTCATTCATAGGCTGCAATACCCTCGTTAGCTAAATGACTCATTCATAGGCTGCAATACCCTCATTAGCTAAATGAGACTCATTCATAGGCTGCAATACCCTCGTTAGCTAAATGAGACTCATTCATAGGCTGCAATACCCTCGTTAGCTAAATGACTCATTCATAGGCTGCAATACCCTCATTAGCTAAATGAGACTCATTCATAGGCTGCAATACCCTCGTTAGCTAAATGAGACTCATTCATAGGCTGCAATACCCTCGTTAGCTAAATGACTCATTCATAGGCTGCAATACCCTCGTTAGCTAAATGAGACGCGTTTATGTAGCCCACGATCCTGAATCAAAAGTTTGAGTTAAATGGAAATAAAAACAAACTAAGCTTCAATTGCAAATTACACTGAGTATACAACACATTAAGAACTGCTCTTCTCATGAGAGACCGACCAGGGCGAAAGCTATGATCCCTTATTGACGTCACTTTTAAATCCACTTCAAAATCAGTGTAGCTGAAGTGGAGGAGACGGGTTAAAGAAGGATTTTTAAGCCTAAAGACAACTGAGACATGGATTGTGTATATGTACCATTCAAGAGGGTGAATGGGCAAGACAACACATTTACCAAAAAATTTGGCCACCCCACATAGCCTGGTTCCTCTCTAGGTTTCTTCCTAGGTATTGGCCTTTCTAGGGAGTTTTTCCTAGCCACCGTGCTTCTCCACCTGCATTGCTTGCTGTTTGGGGTTTTAGGCTGGGTTTCTGTACAGCACTTTGAGATATCAGCTGATGTACGAAGGGCTATATAAATAAATTTGATTTGATTTGATTTAAGTGCCTTTGAACAGGGGGGGGGGGTATGGTAGTAGGTGTCAGATGCACCGTTTGGTGTCAAGAACTGCAACGCTGCTGGGTTTTTCATGCTCAACAGTTTACCATGTGCATGAAGAACGGTACTCCACCCAAAGGACATCCAGACAACTTGACAACTGTGGGAGGCATTGGGGGGGGGGGGGGGGGGGGGGGTGAAACCAGTGTGAAAATGGCTAGCTAGTTAGCGGTGGTGCGCGCTAATAGCGTTTCAAAAATCGGTCACGTCACCCTTGTGACGACAAGGAGTTGTTCTGCTCGCTCTGCAAAGGCTGCAGCTGCAGCTTTTGTGGAGTGATGGGTAACGGTGCTTCGAGGGTCCCTGGTTTCGAGCCCAGGTAGGGGTGAGGAGAGGGACAGAAGCTGCACTGTTACTTTCTCCACATATCAAAATGAAGATACTAAAAGAGGTGAACCTAGTAGTTTACCGTAACAGCCACTGGCAACAAAGACATGAAAGTGTTGCCTTGCATACAGACAGGACACTGGAGTGATAACGCTATTGAAAGTAGCGTTGCTTGTTTTCAGGAACACTATTCTATTTTGAAATACACTGAGCAACAATACAAAACATGTAAAGTTGTTTGTCCCATGTTTCATAAGTTGAAATAAAAGATCCCAGAAATGTTCCATATGCACAAAAAAAATATTGTCAAATGTTGTGCAGATCCCTGTTAGTGAGCATTTTATCCTTTGTCAAAATAATCCATCCACTTGACTGATAGGTGTTACATTTCAAGAAGCTGATTAAAACTGCATGATCATTATACAGGTGCACCTTGTGTTGGGGACAATAAAATACCACTGCAGATGTCATACAACACAATGCCACAGATGTCTCAAGTTGAAGGAGTGCGCAATTGGCATGCTGACTGCAGGAATGTTCACCAGAGCTTTGAATGTTCATTTCTCTACCATAAGCTGCCTCCGATGTTGTTTTAGAGAATTTGGCAGTATGTCGAACTGGCCTCAACTGCAGACCACATGTAACCACGCCAGCCCAGAACCTCCACATCCAGCTTCTTCACCTGCGGGATTGTCAGAGGGGTGGGCAGAGGAGTATTTCTGTCTATAATAAAAACTCCTTCTGGATTGGCTGGGCCTGCCTCCCCAGTGAGACTGCTTGGCTCCCAAGTTGGTGGGCCTATACCCTCCCAGGTCCACCCATGGCTGTGCCCCTGCCCAGTCATGTGAAATCCATAGATTAGACTCTAAATTTAGTTATTTCAATTTCCTTATATGAACTGTAACAAAGGAAAATCTTTGAAATTGTTGCATGTTGAGTTTATATTCTTACTCAGAATACATAAGTGTTGTAAATATCACAAAATATGTCGCCAACACTAAAATATGGAACGAGGGCAGATCAATAAATTGGTGGTATTCAAACATTGAAAGTGATATCCATAATATTATATTATTGATCTACTAACATGGATAGGATGTAACTCCACCACCATTCATACGGTCTCTTGTAAACCGAAGGAAACTGTTAAACACAACTTTTGAACAAGACCATGTGTTGAAATGTATATAATATATTGGTCTTGGATATTGTGGAATGCGATAAGAAAGGGCTGCGAGATCAAGACAGGCCCGATCAAGACTAGACCCACTTCGAGGTCTAGACCGCTGCCGCCGCCGGGAAAGTTTTATTCCACCAAGAAAAACAGCGAAATATCTTACTTTCATGTAAACGGAAAACAGCTACTTAAAGATCACAATTTTTTCATTGTAACTTCATACAAGGGTATGTTTGTTATATAGACTTGGCTACAACAAACTACCATGGAGTCCATGTAGAAATCGATAGTTGCATTCATAACTTAAAACACAGTTTTACACCATTAACCTACCTCCTTGTCATTATGATGATCGCCGGACATCGTGAGTCGGCCTACCGTAGTCGAGGTCTGAAAGAAATATGTGAATCAAACAAGTTACCCAGCCGAAAACTAAACTTCGGACTTCCTCGACTTGGACGTCAGGGGCAGTGTGGATCCCTTCTTAAGCAGTAATCCGTATTCATTCCCTGCATTCCTCTTTAGCAGCGTCCTACTGTAACGTCAGCAAGTCACATGGAGGGTAGGCGATCCCTGCCCTTCGTCTGTGCTCTCCTTATGAGAGGTGGTGAGAGGAGACTCTGGCTATCGCTTTCCCCTCACATTCTCTATTTCCCATGTATTCTGAAATATCTAAAGGCGACTAAGAATAAGTAATCAATTTCCCTACATGACCCCAAAATGATCACTCGTCTGATTATGCAGAAAGGTTTTAATTTTCCACTGACACTTTCGAAAATAGAAAATAATTTATTGTATTGTATTCTAATAATTTTATATTCTGATAGTATGCTCAATTCTATACTAACAAATAGAAAAGGTTTATACACACTACCCTAATTAGGCAATAAGAAGGAGTGCATTTCTAGGTTTCTCCAGCAGATGGAGACACATCCTAATAAACCAAGAGTTGGAAGTTCGTGTGGCAGGCCAGGCAAGTTGAAAGTGAGCAATCATGAATCATCACAGTCAGAAAGAAGCTTGCTTAACGTTAGTCCTTATTCATTATTCTGTTAGCTGACAACCGTTCATGAAAAAGTTGCATGTTCTGCCTGAGTCAGATATATATCCATCATCATAAGCTCGTCTCTCTCAGCTAATTTAATTGATAGCCAGCAAGATAAACAAGCAATAATAACGGTATTTAAGTGGCGTTGCTACACTTCATTTATTTTATTTATTGTGTGTGTGAAAGATGGCTGATTCAGATTTCGAGTTCGCATCTGACAACGGAGTGTTGCCTGTCGAGGTGGACCCAGCTGCAGCTTTCTTAGCTCAGCAAGAAAGCGAAATAGCGGTGATAGAGAATTACGACGAAGGACTCGGAGCTTTGGAGGGATCCGCAGAGTTCCTCGAACAACCGCCGACAGCTGATTCACCTGCTCCTGTACAATATGGTAAGTTGCTAACTATATGCTAAAGTTGCTAACTATATGCTAAAGTTGCTAACTATATGCTAAAGTTGCTAACTATATGCTAAAGTTGCTAACTATGTGCTAAAGTTGCTAACTATATGCTAAAGTTGCTAACTATGTGCTAAAGTTGCTAACTATATGCTAAAGTTGCTAACTATGTGCTAAAGTTGCTAACTATATGCTAAAGTTGCTAACTATATGGTAAGTTAGCTAAACTAACTCCCAAGCTAGAAGTACATAAAACTGAGACAACAACATTTAACTTGTATTAGTACTATAGTTAGATAACCAGACAATTAGTTAGTTAACTAAATTAGCTTTTAGTTAGCTAATTGACAGCTGTCAAGTAACAGTAACGTTACTTTAGTTGGAGCAGCACACTAACTTTTCACCCTGAGTCGAATGATGTCTATAGTTTTGTCACTTGTCTGGATGTGATTGTGTAATGTCTTGAAGCTATCCTCAGGTCAAATTAGGTTAGCCAATTGTGGTGGTGAGAAGCTATTTTACCTTACTGGCCAAACAGATGTTAATGCACTACTGTGTCACTAGTTATCCACCAAAAGAAAGCAAAAATGCACGGTTCTTTTAAAGTCGTTTGTTGTTTCATCTGTCAGATGCCGGATTTGCAGAGGCATCAGCGGCCACGGTAAACGGAAACATGTTTGTGCTGGTAAGAGAGGAAAACTTCTAATGAGAATTAACTTTTTTTTTCAATTATGTACTTGGACATGTTATTGCAGGTTAGTTTTGTAAGTGAGGCTGTGTCTGAATTTAAGTGATGCTGTACCTGTAGCAGATGAGACACCTGAAACAGGTACTGCATTCTCTATAAGTCCATTGTTGTTCAAGGAAGCATGACAAGAGAAACTTTGTTGGGTAAGGTAAAGACCAACTGCCCATGAAAAAAAAAATATATATATATATTATTATTGTTTTTTTTCTTTTGAAAACTGCCTATGAGTCCAAATAATTTATTCTACTGTCAAAATTGACAATAGTGTAAATAGGATCATTTTGGCCAAAATCAGTGTCATCCAAAACAGTGTTTTGTACCTGAGTATGTCACAACATAATGTAATTTAAGATTGGGTTTGTTACAATCCTTCCTGCAGCTGGCAGCACACAAGTAATCGTCACTGACCCCATCATAATGCCGTGGTAAATGTGGTTTGACTTTGGATATCCCAATGGGGGTAGTTAGGGATCATCTGTAAACTACACAATGTAGGCTACATGGGACTGACTGTATGTTCAAATTCTAATACTTAAAAAACCTCAAAACAACTATAAATTCATATACAGATATTGAAAGCATTTAATGAGAAGTTAAAGGTGTGCAACATGACTATTGTGTAATTTATTGTTAAACCAACTTTGCCACATTTGCACACCAAGGCTGAAGCCTATTAGTGAAAAATAATTTGGCTAACTCTTCCCACCTGCAAACACAAACACGTACACAAGACATCCACATCAAATCTCGAAATCAACTCATAGCCGTTCTTAATGAGCCAGATCTAAAATGAGGCCAAATCAGGAAGTTCAGCTGCCCTTTTAAGGATTTATGCATTTACTCCTCCGTGTCCAGCTGTTACTATTGAATGACCTGGTTGTCCTCATGCCTTATTAGTGCTGAGCGATTTAATGCTTTTTGAGGTCTGTTAGATTTTTTTTTTTAATGATTTCAGTTTCAATATAAAAAAAATGGGGGGGGGGGGGGGGGGGGGGACATTAAAAGCATTATGTAAGTTGAATGTTGTAACAACACAGAATTAAATAGTTCATAAAAGCCTCATGATTGTAGTGACTAATTGCTTATCACTTATTAGCCATAATTTATTCAATGATTTTGTTTCACTCCAAGTTATCATCTCATCTCTATAGAGCTGCTGTCTGACAAAATCACTATTTTAGTATTTCTTCAAAGTAAATAAGGCCTAGGTCTATTTATTTAACTGCTGAATACCAACTATCAATCACTTAAATCGTGTATTTTCAGGCTCGTGAAGCAATTGCTTTCTATCCCCTTCGATCGTGCGTTCTCTCTCTCTTCGTCTGCGCCGCACAGACCAGACAAGTTTAAGCGGGCTGTTAAGGGAATTTTTATCAATAATGACTAATTATGTATACATTTCAATCAGGACTGACTAATCAGAATACTATTATGTTACTGTATATGTACTAATCAGAATACTATTATGTTGCTGTATATGTATGAGTTTTCTTTTTAATCCTAGTACTGAATATAATGTGTGTAAATATAATCAAGAATTAGAACAATGACTGTCTGTTCCTTGATAGAAATGAATGAACTATATCGCCAGACTGGCTAGAATGCTTATCTACACTGGCTGATCTTGGCTCTAGGCGAAGTGGGAAGGCTTGAGAACTATAGAGCCTTTCTACCAGTGTCAAGAAGAGACGGAACATTTAGAAAACGCTGACGTCATTTTAAGTTTATAACCTGTGGTAAAATGTGTAAGGAGCAGTACTCTCGTGAATAAAGGCTGCTATTTGACTTTAAGACTGGGGCTCTGTTCATTTCTATAAAATAAGGGTCATACAAATCCTTATGAATTGACAGTGTTTAATTTTGATTGGGTATTAAAACAGAGGAATTTAATTCCTGCAACACGGGTGCGCAGTGCATTATGGTCATTGTAGTGAATTACTGAGTTTTCTGCACTGAACTGTGTTGAATATTGGTCTGTTGGAAACTACCATACTACAATCGCACAGTTCAGGCTTGATCTGATGTATCTCTACAGAAACAGCACATCAAGCTCACAGATAAAAAATGGTACAAAATGGAATTCTAATATTTGAATCGACGTCGGTCAATTAGTTGTTTAATAACCAACATTTTGGTTAACCGCTCGGCACTATGCCTTATGTATGGTGTATGTCTAGCCTGCAGGCACCGCAAGCTAGGATACATCAGTTCATAATGGGCTAGGCTATGCCTGGTCTTATGGCTGCGTTTACACAAGCAGCCCAATTTTTCCATTAATTGGTCTTTTGACCAATCAGATCTTTTGCCAATAATTGGGCTGCCTTTGTAAACACAGCCCCCAGTTCTTATGTCTCATGCCTGGTCCTGGTCCCCCCCCCCCAGGAGTCCAACGGTCCATCGGACAGCTATGCGGCCATCGCCCAGGTGGACTCTCTGAGAGCAGAGCCTGAGAGCCTGCGTAAGTGGAGGGAGGAGCAGAAGGCACGGCTGGAGCAACTAGGTAAGTAAACAGCAGAGGCTAAGGTATGGTACTTGGTTCCCTATATAGTGCACTACTTTTAGCCAGGGTCCATAGGGCTCTGGTCAAAAGTAGTGCACTATGTAGGGAATAGGGTGCCGGTTTGGACACATCCAGCTACTTCAGCCTTACGTACTACTACCACCGCTGCGATACATGCAGTATCTACCACTGACTTCTCAGTCAGTATTTTGTCCAGTCAATGTACACAGTGACGAAGGTTGACACCAAGTAGTTTTTTTTACCCTGCCTGCTAAAAAGCTAAATTAAAAGACCTACTAATATTAGGTTGAATAGTCTGTCTATTTGTGTGTGTGTGTGAACCACTCTTCATTCGGGTTCCACTCAGTGTCTTGTCCTGTATGGTATGCTGGAGTTGGGCCTGTTCTTGATGTATTGAATCTATAGTTGATCTCCTGAGAAAAGAGCACCATCTTCTGTAGCTCATACAAATGCATTGTGGACTAAAAACGTTTCATCCTGGGTAGTATTCATTCGTGCACACCGTAGCAAAACTTTTTGCAACGAGAAATGAAAACAAGCAATTTTTTTATTGGACAAATTCAGGTCGTCCGGGCCATTTCCACCTGTTTGCTTCCGTTTCGTTCCTACTGAATAGGACCCTGGTATTGTGCAGATTCTGTATTGATCATATCATCCTCATTGTTCCCTGTGTGTGTATGTGAACCCTGAAGACTCTGCGTCCAAGGCAGCGGAGGCTGAGTGGAAAGAGAAGGCCAAGAAAGAGCTGGAGGACTGGCATGTGCACCAGATTGAACAGATGGAGAAGAACAAGGCCAACAACAGGTTAGTTCCTAGCTAACTCGGTTTACTTCCTACATGGTTCCCTCAAATAACATAACAGGAAATACAAGTATAACAATATACTAAATATATATTAGGCTAAATATCTAATGAATCTGAATGAATAGTTCACTGTCAGAATCTAAGAGCAACAATGTTATAAGAATGTGTGGTTATTTCCTTTGTGACATCAGATCAGGAAATAGGATTTATAAGCTTAGGCTTATTGACTTCCAAATAGACTGTCACAGAAAGCTGACTTTATTCACGTACCTAAAAAAAAATATATATATATATAATGTGGACAGGATTTCCTGGTAAATATCCTAAACAGAGTGGAAACTTGGAACTGTGATAGCTGCGCTGACCTCTGCCCCCAGGGCTCCAATGTTTTGTTGGCCTGCTTTTTTGTAACAGATATGACCGATATGGTTCATTATTTAGGGTGTGTCACCAAGCTGAAAATGTTGTAATAGATCTGAACTGGCATAAACTAAGTGGATGGATTTCTCAACCTTATTTCTTTGAGCTAATGAAATAACTAAATGACACGTGACTTCTCATTTGCGTTTTGTATTGATATCAAAGTTGATATAGTAGTTAAATCAAAGTTGATTTAACTATGAACTAATGTTTAACTATTTTAATGCCCTGTGTTATCCTACACTTACAGTGCATTCGGGACATATTCAGACCTCTAGACTTTTTCCACATGTTGTTAGGTTACAGCCTTATTCTAATATGGATTAAATTGTAGTTTTTCCATCATCAATCTACACACACTACCCCATAATGACATCACACTACCCCATAATGACATCACACTACCCCATAATGACATCACACTACCCCATAATGACATCACACTACCCCATAATGACTTCACACTACCCCATAATGACTTCACACTACCCCATAATGACTTCACACTACCCCATAATGACTTCACAATACCCCATAATGACTTCACAATACCCCATAATGACTTCACACTACCCCATAATGACTTCACACTACCCCATAATGACTTCACACTACCCCATAATGACTTCACAATACCCCATAATGACTTCACAATACCTCATAATGACTTCACAATACCCCATAATGACATCACAATACCCCATAATGACTTCACACTACCCCATAATGACTTCACACTACCCCATAATGACTTCACACTACCCCATAATGACTTCACAATACCCCATAATGACATCACAATACCCCATAATGACTTCACAATACCCCATAATGACATCACAATACCCCATAATGACATCACAATACCCCATAATGACTTCACAATACCCCATAATGACTTCACAATACCCCATAATGACATCACAATACCCCATAATGACATCACAATACCCCATAATGACTTCACAATACCCCATAATGACATCACAATACCCCATAATGACATCACAATACCCCATAATGACATCACACTACCCCATAATGACATCACACTACCCCATAATGACTTCACAATACCCCATAATGACTTCACAATACCCCATAATGACATCACAATACCCCATAATGACATCACACTACCCCATAATGACATCACACTACCCCATAATGACATCACACTACCCCATAATGACTTCACAATACCCCATAATGACATCACAATACCCCATAATGACATCACAATACCCCATAATGACATCACAATACCCCATAATGACTTCACAATACCCCATAATGACATCACAATACCCCATAATGACATCACACTACCCCATAATGACTTCACAATACCCCATAATAACATCACAATACCCCATAATGACTTCACAATACCCCATAATGACATCACAATACCTCATAATGACTTCACAATACCCCATAATGACTTCACAATACCCCATAATGACATCACAATACCCCATAATGACATCACAATACCCCATAATGACATCACAATACCTCATAATGACATCACAATACCCCATAATGACTTCACAATACCCCATAATGACATCACAATACCCCATAATGACATCACACTACCCCATAATGACTTCACAATACCCCATAATAACATCACAATACCCCATAATGACTTCACAATACCCCATAATGACATCACAATACCTCATAATGACTTCACAATACCCCATAATGACATCACAATACCCCATAATGACATCACAATACCCCATAATGACATCACAATACCCCATAATGACATCACAATACCCCATAATGACATCACAATACCCCATAATGACATCACAATATCCCATAATTACAAAGCAAAAACAGGTTTTTAGATTTTTTTTGCAGATCTATAAAAAATAAATCACTGAATGTCACATTTCCATAAGTATTCAGACCCTTTACTCAGTACTTTGTTGAAGCACCTTTGGCAGCGATTACAGCCTCTAGTCTTCTTGGGTATGACACTACAAGCTTGGCACACCTGAATTTGGGGAGTTTCTCCCATTCTTCTCTGCAGATCCTCTCAAGCTCTGTCAGGTTGGATGGGGAGCGTCGATGCACAGCTATTTTCAGGTCTCTCCAGAGATGTTCGATCAGGTTGAAGTCCAGGCTCTGGCTAGGACACTCGAGGACATTCAGAGACTTTTTGCGTTGCCTTGGCTGTGTGCTTCGGGTCGTTGTCCTGTTGGAAGGTGAACCTTCACCCTAGTCTGAGGTCCTGAGTGCTCTGGAGCAGGTTTTCTCTACACTTTGCGCTGTTCATCTTTCCCTCGATCCTGACTAGTCTCCCTGCCCCTGAAAAACAGCCCCACAGCATGATGCTGCCACCACCATGCTTCACCGTAGGAATGGTGCCAGGTTTCCTCCAGATGTGATGCATGGTATTCTGGCCAAAGAGTTCATCAGACCAGAGAATCTGACCAAGGCCCTACTCCCCCGTCTTGGTTGTGCCAAACTTCTTCCATTAAATATATCGATCTATTTTTTTCAATTTATTTTAACCTTTATTTAACTAGGCAGATAAGAACAAATTCTTATTGACAATGACAGCCTACCGGGGAACAGTGGGTAAATTGCCTTGTTCAGGGGGCAGAATGACAGATTTTTACCTTGTCAGGTTGCTACTGGCCCAACGCTCTAACCAATAGGCTACCTGCCGCCCCATCCTTGAGAATGATGGAGGCCTCTGTGTTCTTGGGGACATCCAATGTTGCAGAAATGTTTTTGGCACCCTTCCCCAGATCTGTGCCTCCACACAATCCTGTCTCGGAGCTCTACGGACAATTCCTTCAACCTCATGGTTTTTTGCTCTGACATGCACTGTCAAATGTGGGAACTTATAAAGACGGGTGTGTGCCTTTCCAAATCAGGTCCTATCAATTGAATTTACCACAGGTTTACTCCAATGAATTCGTAGAAACATCAAGGATTATCAATGGAAACAGGATATAGGATCTGAGCTCAATTGCGAGTCTCTTAGCAAAAAATCTAAATGTAAATAAGGTATTTCAGTTTTTATTTTATACCTTTGCAAGATTTTCTAAACCTGTTTTCGCTTTGTCATCATGGGGTATTGTGATGTCATCGTGGGGTATTGTGATGTCATCGTGGGGTATTGTGATGTCATCGTGGGGTATTGTGATGTCATCGTGGGGTATTGTGATGTCATCGTGGGGGGGATACTTGAATCCATTTTAGAATAAGGCTGTAACGTAACAACATGTGGGACAAATGAAGGAGTCCGAATACTTTCAGAATGTAAATAACTATTAAATGATTTCTATCCAGTTCATGCTTTTCTCTTTCAGTCGTAAACATCTTTTACTCTTTGGGGTCTTTGCTTTCGTGTTCTGTACCGAACAAAAATATATAAAACGCAAACATTTCAAAGATTTTACTGAGTTACAGTAAAATTATTACATTGAAATGAATTCATTAGGCTCTAATCTACTGATTTTCACATGACTAAGAATACAGATATGTTGGTCACAGATACCTCAAAAAAAAAAAAGGGTTCTGGATCAGAAAACCAGTCAGTATCTGGCGCGACACATCTCCTTTGCATAGAGTTGATCAGGCTGTTGATTGTGGCCTATGGATTTATTATTATTTATTTTGTTTCACCTTTATTTAACCAGGTAAGCTAGTTGAGAACAAGTTCTCATTTTCAACTGCAAATGGTGTCCCACTCCTTTTCAATGGCGAAGTTGCTGGATGTTGGCGGGAACTGGAAAACCACTGTCATGCACATTCATACAGAGCATCCCAAACATGCTCAATGGCTGACATGTCTGAGTATGCAAGCCATGGAAGAACTGAGACAATTTCTGGAAGCTGAAAATGTGTACATATTCTTGCGACATGGATCCGTGTGTTATCATGCTGAAACAAAGGTGATGGCGGATCAATGACAAGGAGCCTCAGATCACGGTATCTATACTACATAAACAAACATATGTGGACCCACCTTCAAATGAGTGGATTCTGCTGTTCGGGGTTTGGTGAATGCCAGGAGGACACTACCTGCCCCCAATACAATTTGAAGGAGGAATAATGGTCTGGGGCTGTTTTTCATGGTTCAGACCCCTTAGTTCCAGTGGAAATCTTAACGCTACAGCATACAATGACATTCTAGATGATTCTGTGCTTCCAACTTTGTGGCTACGTTTTGGGAAAGACCCTCTGCTGTTTCAGCATGACAATGCCCCCCGTGCACAAAGCGAGGTCCATACAGAAATGGTTTGTTGAGATCGGTGCGGAAGAACTTGACCTACCGGCAGAGTCTCCGCAGCAATGTTCCATCTAATAAAACGCCTTCCCAGAAGAGTGGAGGCTGTTATTATAGCAAAGGGGGAACCAACTCCATATTAATGCCCATGATTTTGGAATGAGCTGTTCGACAAGCAGGTGTCCACATACTTTTAGTCATGTATGTGCATTCAAATTGCCATCGATTTAAAATGCAATTGTGTTTATTGTCCGTAGCTTGTACCTGCCCATACCATAACCCCACCGCCACCATGGGGCACTCTATTCACAATGTTGACATCCGCAAACCGCTCACCCACACGACGCCATACACGCGGTCTGCCATCTGCCCGGTACAGCTGAAACTAGGATTCATTCGCGACGAGCACACTTCTCCAGCATACCAGTCGCCATCGAAGGTGAGAATTTGCCCACTGAACTCTATTTATGATGCCGAACCACAGTCCGGTCAAGACCCTGGTGAGGACGACGAGCACGTTTCCCTGAGACGGATTCTAACAGTTTGTGCAGAAATGATTGTTGTTCAAAGCCACAGTTTCATCAGCTGTCCAGGTGGCTGGTCTCAGACAACACCGCAGGTGAAGAAGCCAGATGTGGGCTGGCGTGATTACAGGTGGTCTGCAGTTATGAGGCCGGTTGGACGTACTGCCAAATTCTCTAAAACAAAAAAAGCTTATGGTAGAGAGAAATTAACATTAAATGATTTGGCAACAGCTCTGGTGGACATTCCTGCAGTCAGCATGCCAATTGCACACTCCCTCAACTTGAGACATCTGTGGCATTGTGTTGTGACAACTGCAGTAGTATTTTGTCCCCAACACAAGGTGCACCTGTGTAATGATCATGTTGTTTAATCAGCTTCTTCATATGACACACCTGTCAGTTGGATGTGTTATCTTGGGAAAGGAGAAATGCTCACTAACAGGGTTGTAAACTAATTTGAGAGAAATAACCTTTTTGTGCATATGGAACATTTCTAAGATGTTTTATTTCAGCTCATGAAACATGGAACCAACACTTCTATAAAATCCTTCCTCTGTAATTAATATTACCTGATTGAGCTAATCATGTAAATGTACTTAACTAGAAAGTCGGGGCACTACGAATTTTTTTTATAGAGCTGTTATCTTCCGAATAAACTCTTAAAGACCTAGTAATATTTTACATCAATAGCAGTCAATATTAATCGTCACCTTATTTCAGTCTCATCTGGAAGTTGTAAATTCTTGGTTATCTTCACGAACCCTGGCTAACAAGTTAAATCAGCAATACAAAATTGTGTTTAATTATTTATTTACTATCTACCTAACTAATCACACAGAATTACATATACACAGAATGAATCATACCTTGATTACAAATTATATCATAAAGGAAAACGTCACGAGCGGGCGGAACAGATATGACAGCTTGTTACACAAAAGAAAAAGGGGGCTGGGTTTTAGTGAAAGAGCGGGAAGACTGAGGAACAAAGGGAGAAGCGCTGTCTCTCGTAAATACAGTATCTAATGCAATTCTAAATTACCGCCCATTGGGAAAAGGAAAATGCAATAAATATTTACTCTGAGCTGCACTTCAATAGGTTGGTGGTAGATGGAAGGCCGTGTTGCCCAACTGAGTCCTTTTTCCTCTGAAGAGTGTCTCTGGTGGTGAACGGGATACGTTGTCGTGTCGTCATTGTGTTGTAGACGGGATACTCTGTCCGTCCTTTCCTAGCCCACGTTTACAGCGGCCGCTGCTAACTCAACGGCTAGGAGGTATCACTCAAAGATCATACCATTCGCAACCAAAGCTCACGCTGAGGTTGACTTCGTTCTGTAGTTATCGGAATCCTTCTGAAAACGGATTGTCATCCTAATGTCCCCGGAACCGGAGGTTACATTTTCGTCAAGGGCTTTTATATAGTGGAGGGAGAAGGGTGTGTTTCATAGTTTATAGCCCATGTATCTTCACAGGGGCGGGCCACTGATTGAGCAGAGCCCTAACCTTTTGAACACCCAAATGTCATTTCGAAGCTAAAATTACATTTCAACTTTTCACCAATAATTTTATATTTAAACATTTTGAATTGCACAACAATTCCATGTGAATCTGATAACTAGAATGTGTAGACTTTCCCAGATTACAGTTTAGGTCGTCCTGTCATCAGTCATAATGTCTTAGATGACAACCGAACTGACATCATATTCATTAAAACCTGTTGTGACTAGGGGGCAGTATTTTAATTTTTGGAAAAAATAACGTTCCCATAGTAAATGGGATATTTTGTCAGGAAAAGATGCTAGAATATGCATATAATTGTTTTCTATCCTAAGCCTAATCTAAAGTTTCCAAAACTGTAAAAATATTGTCTGTGAGTATAACAGTACTGATATTGCAGGCGAAAGCCTGAGAAAAATCCAATGAAGTGACTCATCTTTTGAAAGCTCTGCGTCCCTATTGAGCAGTGAATGGGCTATCAACCAGATTACTTTTTCTACGTATTCCCCAAGGTGTCTACAGCATTGTGGTGTAGTTTTACGCATTTTTGTTGAAGAATACCCGTAAGCGGCTACATTGCGCAAGTGGTCACCTGATGGCTCTCGGAGTGATTCTCGCGTAAAAGAGGTAGCCATTATTCCAATCGGTCCTACTGAAAAACCAATTGTCCCGGTGGATATATTATTGAATAGATATTTGAAAAACACCTTGAGGATTGATTATAAACAACGTTTGCCAAGTTTCTGTCGATTATTATGGAGCTAATTTGGAATATTTTTAGGCGTTTCCGTGACTGCAATTTCCGGTCGATTTCTCAGCCAAACGTGAAGAACAAACGGAGCTATTTCGCCTACAAAAATAATATTTTTGGAAAAAAGGAACATTTGCTATCTAACTGGGAGTCTCGTGAGTGAAAACATCCGAAGCTCAAAGGTAAACGATTTAATTTGATTGCTTTTTTGATTTCCGTGACCAAGATACCTGCTGCTAGCTGGACAAAATGCTATGCTAGGCTATCGATAAACTTACACAAATGCTTGTCTTGATTTGGCTGTAAAGCATATTTTGAAAATCTGAGATGACAGGGTGATTAACAAAAGGCTAAACTGTGTCTCAATATATTTCACTTGTGATTTTCATGAATAGGAATATTTTCTAGGAATATTTATGTCCGTTGCGTTATGCTAATTAGTGTCAGTCGATGATTACGCTCCCGGACCCGGGATGGGGAGTCACTAGAGGTTTTAAGTACCAACCGTATCCTTGTGTCAGTTTTAGTCAAATGTACATACGCTATGAGTCTGTGACATGAACAGATTAAAGCATGACATATCAGTGGTGCTAATCTCTATGGTGATAGTTTTCCTGACTCCGATTAATGCTTTCGACACCTAGAGTCCACGCCCCGACAAATCGAGGCTGTTCTGAGGGCAAAAGGGGGTGCAACTCAATATTAGGAAGGCGTTCTTAATATTTTGTACACTGTGTATAGGACAATGTTGACGACAATGCTTCCAGCCGTGGTGTCTAGTTGGCTGGTACTGGATCTCGGAACAGCTCGTTCCGTCACATCCCACAGATGCTCCATTAGATTGATCTCTGGTGACTGGGCAGGCAACTGCAGTAAGATGAATTCACTGTCATGTTTCTGGATCCATTCCAGGATGCACCGGATTGGCTATGATGATCAGATGTCCTGTGGCATTCAAACGTTGCTCCACTTTTATCAAGGGGCCCAATGTGTGCCATGAAAACACAGCCCACACCATCACCACCTGCCTGCAATGTTGACACGCTGCGTGATGGATGCATGTACTCGTGGTTCTATCTAGAGTGGAGCCCTCCCAACATTTTTGAAACGGCAGGAACCAAGGATTCGTCAGACCAGGCCAGGCAATGTTTTTCCAATTCTCCAGTGTTTTCGTTCCCTAGCCCACTGCAACCTCAGTTTCTCTGTAAGGTCGTTGGTTGTCATACTCCATGCTTTTCAAGGTATGACGAGCTCTGCATTATTTGTATGGGTCTTTGGACGGCAATGTTGTACTGGACAGTCTGACGGTCTGTTGCTCTGCACAATTCATGTCATCCTCATTTATCCTCTTTCATCGATGGCCCGTTTTCCACCACTGGCCTGCTATTGGCTGGATGTCCTTTGGGAGGTGGACAGTTCTTGATAGACACGGGAAACTATTGAGCGTAAAAAACCCAGCAGTGTTGCAATTCTTGACCTAAACCGCTGCGCCTGGCACCTACTACCATCCCCCCAACGCTCTAACCACTAGGCTACCCTGCCACCTCAAAGAGGTAGGAGTTGTTAGCACAGGAAACCAGTGACAGGAGACGAGAGAACAAAACAAGATTCGAGAGAGGAAGTTCCGTCACATGAACATTGTAGACCGATCAAGGTGGAATCCAGGTGGAAGCCATGACCCCCTTATTGATGTCACCTGTTAAATTCACTTTCAAAATCTGTGTAAATGAAGGAGCGGTGGTGAATGGGCAAGACAAAAAGATTGAAGTGTCTTTGAACGGGGGGGGACCGGACCGGAAGGTTGTAAGTTCAAACCCCCGAGCTAACAAGGTACAAATCTGTCGTTCTGCCCCTGAACAGGCCCCTTAACCCACTGTTCCTAGGCCGTCATTGAAAATAAGAATTTGTTCTTAACTGACTTGCCTAGTTAAATAAAGGTAAAATAAATAAATAAAAATGTGTCTGTTGTGTGACACTGACCTGTCTATTGTCTCTCTCTACTGCACACTAGGATTTACTGATGAGACTTTCTACCATCAGCCCAACTCTGAAGTGCTAGGCTTTGAGTAGGCTTTTACAACTCTGAAGTGCTAGGCTTTGTGTAGGCTTTTACAACTCTGAAGTGCTAGGCTTTGTGTAGGCTTTTACAACTCTGAAGTGCTAGGCTTTGTGTAGGCTTTTACAACTCTGAAGTGCTAGGCTTTGTGTAGGCTTTTACAACTCTGAAGTGCTAGGCTTTGTGTAGGCTTTTACAACTCTGAAGTGCTAGGCTTTGTGTAGGCTTTTACAACTCTGAAGTGCTAGGCTTTGAGTAGGCTTTGAGTAGGCTTTGGGTAGGCTTTGGGTAGGCTTTGTGTAGGCTTTGTGTAGGCTTTGGGTAGGCTTTGGGTAGGCTTTGGGTAGGCTTTGTGTAGGCTTTGTGTAGGCTTTTACAACTCTGAAGTGCTAGGCTTTGTGTAGGCTTTGTGTAGGCTTTGTGTAGGCTTTGTGTAGGCTTTTACAACTCTTCTGCTTTTGGTGTAGGATTGTCTTGGCCTTCTTTTTTTTCTTTTTTTCTAGTTATCTGGCATTACTTTGTTTGCATGTTCCAACTGTGAAACTAACCAGTGAATTAACACATGATGCTCATTTGGGTCTTGGAGGGACTCTATTTGACTATGTCCATAAATCACAACAGTGTTTTATCGAAATACTTCTGAATTATTTCAGTTGTGAACATTTTCCAGAAATGCATGTAGCCTATTTTCAATACCGTGTGTGTGTGTGTGTGTCAGTTTTAGTCAACTGTACATATGCTATGAGTCTGACATGAACAGATTAAAGCATGACATATCAGTGGTGCTAATCTCTATGGGACAGTTTTCCTGACTCAGATTAAAACACGACATATCAGTGGTGCTAATCTCTATGGGACAGTTTTCCTGACTCAGATTAAAACATGACATATCAGTGGTGCTAATCTCTATGGGACAGTTTTCCTGACTCAGATTAAAACACGACATATCAGTGGTGCTAATCTCTATGGGACAGTTTTCCTGACTCAGATTAAAACACGACATATCAGTGGTGCTAATCTCTATGGGACAGTTTTCCTGACTCAGATTAAAACATGACATATCAGTGGTGCTAATCTCTATGGGACAGTTTTCCTGACTCAGATTAAAACATGACATATCAGTGGTGCTAATCTCTACGGGACGGTTTTCCTGACTCAGATTAAAGTCCTGGAATAAAATGTTATGTCAAAGGAGATTCTCCATTGAGCATTGTAAATGAATTAGTCCAGGACCAGGCTTAATCTGTGTCCGGGGAAACCGTTCCTCAAACACCTCGTCCATCCCCTTCCTTCCCCAGGGCGTCTGAAGAGGCCTTCCTGTCTGAGGCTGACGGCGACAGCCCAGGGACGGAGTGGGAGAGAGTGGCCCGTCTCTGTGATTTCAACCCCAAGACCACCAGGACGGCCAAGGACGTGTCCCGAATGCGTTCGGTCCTCATAGCCCTCAAACAGACACCTCTGGTGCGCTAGTACGCCCAATGGAACGGCGACGAAGGTTTCCCTTCTTTTAAAACAGCTCTTGAGTTATGAACCCTGTTTGCATTTAGGCAGAATGTGTACTAGCCTCTAATCGTATAGGTCTTCTTCTGATGTAGGGTTCTTTTATGTTCAGATCCTCCTATATCTCTAATCTCTACTACGTGTCCCTCCTGTTTCTACTACGTGTCCCTCCTGTTTCTACTACGTGTCCCTCCTGTTTCTACTACGTGCCCCTCCTGTTTCTACTACGTGCCCCTCCTGTTTCTACTACGTGCCCCTCCTGTTTCTACTACGTGCCCCTCCTGTTTCTACTACGTGCCCCTCCTGTTTCTACTACGTGCCCCTCCTGTTTCTACTACGTGCCCCTCCTGTTTCTACTACGTGCCCCTCCTGTTTCTACTACGTGCCCCTCCTGTTTCTACTACGTGCCCCTCCTGTTTCTACTACGTGCCCCTCCTGTTTCTACTACGTGCCCCTCCTGTTTCTACTACGTGCCCCTCCTGTTTCTACTACGTGCCCCTCCTGTTTCTACTACGTGTCCCTCCTGTTTCTACTACGTGTCCCTCCTGTTTCTACTACGTGTCCCTCCTGTTTCTACTACGTGCCCCTCCTGTTTCTACTACGTGCCCCTCCTATGTTTCTAACTGGAGGAAAGGTATTTTGCCTCTCCCACCATCTTTCCTTATTCTGATGTAAATGTCTCCAGTGGAAATATGAGTCACTACACCTTTTAACTTGGAAGGTCCCGACTGCTCTCTGTCCTTTTAACTTGGAAGGTCCCGACTGCTCTCTGTCCTTTTAACGTGGTACGTCCCGACTGCTCTCTGTCCTTTTAACGTGGAACGTCCCGACTGCTCTCTGTCCTTTTAACTTGGAACGTCCCGACTGCTCTCTGTCCTTTTAACTTGGAACGTCCCGACTGCTCTCTGTCCTTTTAACTTGGAACGTTCCGACTGCTCTCTGTCCTTTTAACTTGGAACGTTCCGACTGCTCTCTGTCCTTTTAACGTGGTACGTCCCGACTGCTCTCTGTCCTTTTAACGTGGAACGTCCCGACTGCTCTCTGTCCTTTTAACTTGGAACGTCCCGACTGCTCTCTGTCCTTTTAACTTGGAACGTCCCGACTGCTCTCTGTCCTTTTAACTTGGAACGTTCCGACTGCTCTCTGTCCTTTTAACGTGGAACGTTCCCGACTGCTCTCTGTCCTTTTAACGTGGAATGTTCCCGACTGCTCTCTGTCCTTGGAACGTTCCGACTGCCCTCTGTCCTTTTAACGTGGAACGTTCCCGACTGCTCTCTGTCCTTTTAACGTGGAACGTTCCCGACTGCTCTCTGTCCTTTTAACGTGGAACGTTCCCGACTGCCCTCTGTCCTTTTAACGTGGAACGTTCCCGACTGCTCTCTGTCCTTGGAACGTTCCGACTGCCCTCTGTCCTTTTAACGTGGAACGTTCCCGACTGCTCTCTGTCCTTGGAACGTCCCGACTGCTCTCTGTCCTTTTAACGTGGAACGTTCCCGACTGCTCTCTGTCCTTTTAACGTGGAACGTCCCGACTGCTCTCTGTCCTTTTAACGTGGAACGTTCCCGACTGCTCTGTCCTTTTAACGTGGAACGTTCCCGACTGCTCTCTGTCCTTTTAACGTGGAACGTTCCCGACTGCTCTCTGTCCTTTTAACGTGGAACGTTCCCGACTGCTCTCTGTCCTTGGAACATTCCGACTGCTCTCTGTCCTTGGAACATTCCGACTGCTCTCTGTCCTTGGAACGTTCCCGACTGCTCTCTGTCCTTGGAACGTTCCCGACTGCTCTCTGTCCTTGGAACGTTCCCGACTGCTCTCTGTCCTTGGAACGTTCCCGACTGCTCTCTGTCCTTGGAACGTTCCCGACTGCTCTCTGTCCTTGGAACGTTCCCGACTGCCCTCTGTCCTTGGAACGTTCCCGACTGCTCTCTGTCCTTGGAACGTTCCGACTGCTCTCTGTCCTTGGAACGTTCCCGACTGCTCTCTGTCCTTGGAACGTTCCCGACTGCTCTCTGTCCTTGGAACGTTCCACGTTAAGACACGTTAAATATTGTTACAGCAAAGTCTTTATTAAACCCCTTCCTGCTCCTAAACTACTAGTACTAGTAGTAACTGATTATCTAAACTACAGAGGATATTGGGTCAGACCCCTCTCTCTCAAGCATGATGCCTCTCCCAATAGGATATTGGGTCAGACCCCTCTCTCTCAAGCATGATGCCTCTCCCAATAGGATATTGGGTCAGACCCCTCTCTCTCAAGCATGATGCCTCTCCCAATAGGATATTGGGTCAGACCCCTCTCTCTCAAGCATGATGCCTCTCCCAATACGATATTGGGTCAGACCCCTCTCTCTCAAGCATGATGCCTCTCCCAATAGGATATTGGGTCAGACCCCTCTCTCTCAAGCATGATGCCTCTCCCAATAGGATATTGGGTCAGACCCCTCTCTCTCTCAAGCATGATGCCTCTCCCAATAGGATATTGGGTCAGACCCCTCTCTCTCTCAAGCATGATGCCTCTCCCAATAGGATATTGGGTCAGACCCCTCTCTCTCTCAAGCATGATGCCTCTCCCAATAGGATATTGGGTCAGACCCCTCTCTCTCTCAAGCATGATGCCTCTCCCAATAGGATATTGGGTCAGACCCCTCTCTCTCAAGCATGATGCCTCTCCCAATAGGATATTGGGTCAGACCCCTCTCTCTCTCTCAAGCATGATGCCTCTCCCAATAGGATATTGGGTCAGACCCCTCTCCCTCTCTCAAGCATGATGCCTCTCCCAATAGGATATTGGGTCAGACCCCTCTCTCTCTCTCAAGCATGATGCCTCTCCCAATAGGATATTGGGTCAGACCCCTCTCTCTCAAGCATGATGCCTCTCCCAATAGGATATTGGGTCAGACCCCTCTCTCTCTCAAGCATGATGCCTCTCCTAATAGGATATTGGGTCAGACCCCTCTCTCTCAAGCATGATGCCTCTCCCAATAGGATATTGGGTCAGACCCCTCTCTCTCTCAAGCATGATGCCTCTCCCAATAAGTGTTTTGTAATTGTATAAAATACCAGATTAGTTTAATCTCCACTCTAATTTGTTTTTTATTTAATGTGTAAAGGTCTAACATGTCCTGTTCAGGAACTACATTAGGAGTAGATTAGGAGTAGAGTAGATTAGGAGTAGACTACATTAGGAGTAGACTACATTAGGAGTAGACTACATTAGGAGTAGACTACATTAGGAGTAGATTACATTAGGAGTACATTAGGAGTAAATTACATTAGGAGTAAATTACATTAGGAGTAGATTACATTAGGAGTAGATTACATTAGGAGTAGATTACATTAGGAGTACATTAGGAGTACATTACATTAGGAGTAGACTACATTAGGAGTACATTAGGAGTAGATTAGGAGTAGATTACATTAGGATTACATTAGGAGTAGATTACATTAGGATTACATTAGGAGTAGATTACATTAGGAGTAGATTACATTAGGAGTAGATTACATTAGGAGTACATTAGGAGTACATTACATTAGGAGTAGACTACATTAGGAGTAGATTAGGAGTAGATTACATTAGGATTACATTAGGAGTAGATTACATTAGGAGTAGATTACATTAGGAGTAGATTACATTAGGAGTACATTAGGAGTAGATTACATTAGGAGTAGATTACAGTAGGAGTACATTAGGAGTAGATTACATTAGGATTACATTAGGAGTACATTAGGAGTACATTAGGAGTAGATTACATTAGGAGTAGATTACATTAGGAGTAGATTACATTATGAGTAGATTAGGAGTAGATTACATTAGGAGTAGATTACATTAGGAGTAGATTAGGAGTAGATTACATTAGGACTAGATTAGGAGTAGATTACATTAGGAGTAGATTACATTAGGAGTAGACTACATTAGGAGTAGATTACATTAGGAGTAGACTACATTAGGAGTAGATTACATTAGGAGTAGACTACATTAGGAGTAGATTACATTAGGAGTAGACTACATTAGGAGTAGACTACATTAGGAGTACATTACATTAGGAGTACATTACATTAGGAGTAGATTACATTAGGAGTAGATTACATTAGGAGTAGATTACATTAGGAGTAGATTACATTAGGAGTAGATTACATTAGGAGTACATTACATTAGGAGTAGACTACATTAGGAGTAGATTAGGAGTAGATTACATTAGGATTACATTAGGAGTAGATTACATTAGGAGTAGATTACATTAGGAGTAGATTACATTAGGAGTACATTAGGAGTAGATTACATTAGGAGTAGATTACAGTAGGAGTACATTAGGAGTAGATTACATTAGGATTACATTAGGAGTACATTAGGAGTAGATTACATTAGGAGTAGATTACATTAGGAGTAGATTACATTAGGAGTAGATTAGGAGTAGATTACATTAGGAGTAGATTACATTAGGAGTAGATTAGGAGTAGATTACATTAGGAGTAGATTAGGAGTAGATTACATTAGGACTAGATTAGGAGTAGATTACATTAGGAGTAGATTACATTAGGAGTAGACTACATTAGGAGTAGATTACATTAGGAGTAGACTACATTAGGAGTAGATTACATTAGGAGTAGACTACATTAGGAGTAGACTACATTAGGAGTACATTACATTAGGAGTACATTACATTAGGAGTAGATTACATTAGGAGTAGATTACATTAGGAGTAGACTACATTAGGAGTAGATTACATTAGGAGTAGACTACATTAGGAGTAGATTACATTAGGAGTAGATTACATTAGGAGTAGATTACATTAGGAGTAGATTAGGAGTACATTACATTAGGAGTACATTACATTAGGAGTACATTACATTAGGAGTAGACTACATTAGGAGTAGACTACATTAGGAGTAGACTACATTAGGAGTAGACTACATTAGGAGTAGATTACATTAGGAGTAGACTACATTAGGATTACATTAGGAGTAGATTACATTAGGAGTTGATTGTAAACCACCTATGCCTGTTTGTTTTTTAAAATTAAGAATTGATTAATTTACCAAATAATCCACTGTTGAATAATATTCCTAATTCATTATTTAACGGTAGCTAGTAGTAACTGTTTATTTAACGGTAGCTAGTAGTAACTGATTATTTAACGGTAGCTAGTAGTAACTGATTATTTAACGGTAGCTAGTAGTAACTGTTTATTTAACGGTAGCTAGTAGTAACTGTTTATTTAACGGTAGCTAGTAGTAACTGATTATTTAACGGTAGCTAGTAGTAACTTATTTAACGGTAGCTAGTAGTAACTGATTATTTAACGGTAGCTAGTAGTAACTGATTATTTAACGGTAGCTAGTAGTAACTGATTATTTAACGGTAGCTAGTAGTAACTGATTATTTAACGGTAGCTAGTAGTAACTGATTATTTAACGGTAGCTAGTAGCTAGTAGTAACTGATTATTTAACGGTAGCTAGTAGAAATGAGATGCTATGAGCTTGTGGCCTTGTTGAACTTTAAACTCCTCCTTACTCCTGTTTAGGGTTTGTGCTTCTGGCCAGATGAATTTCCAGTGAGACGTCTTGTCTATGCAACATCAGTCTCATGGGATGTACACCTTGTCTATAGATCTTAGTTATGTACTGTTTTGAATGACTCACAGTGAGTGACTTGTAGGGCAGAAGGTGTTAATAAATTGTAGCAAATTTGTTTTTGTTGTTTGTTTCAAAGCACTTTTTGTTTTTTTTGTTTATTAGCCCACTTGAGTTATGGTCGCATGAGAGAGAAATGCAACCATTTAAACAATTATCCTGAAATCAGGTGTTTTTTTTGTTTTTTTTTCCTTAACATAACATACAGTAACATACTATTATATTGGTTTCTGTTCTGTATAATTATCATGTGATCTTCCAAACTTTGATTCAGCTTTGATCTAACTTTTATGAAACGATAACCATTCAGAGTTGCCTGCGGAGACTGTTGAAGTAGAGAATCCTCCCGCGTGCGCAGAACCTTTAACCCTGGGAAGAAAAGTCTGATCCACAGCCACTCTTGTTTTTAAAGAGTCCTCATATCATTGCCAAATTAAACAAGATCTCTAGAATGACATGGACATGTTTTTAAAGAGTTTGATGAACGTTAGTCTGTTGAGTCATATTTTGAAACACTCCCCCCCCCCCCCCCCCCCCTTCATTTAAACTGCATTGCCTCAATCTGTGATCAGCTGTTGTCTATTGGGACTTTCACACAGAGGAGAATGTTACACGGGAACTGGAAAACTCAGCAATAAAAATTCTCAGAAGTTGGCCTGTTTTGGTATTTTATTTTCCTTTTTTTTATCAAGCAAAAGGTTTGTGTGAGCATTAAATAAGACTGTGCAATACACAGTGGGTGCTTGGGAAGACTCGGGACAATAGGCGTTAAAATACTGATGAAGGAGTACTCTGGGCAGAGAAATGTTCTTGGTGGTACGGTAACCAAAACAGGTTGAGATCCGTTGGACTAACGCTAGAGAAGACCTGAGAAGTTCCTCTGCCTCCCTTACAAGAGCCCCACACTGCCAGGTCGTATCTTCACCAGGCCCTATAACACCCCTTGTTCCTCTGCTATTTACAAGAGCCCCACACTGCCAGGTCGTATCTTCACCAGGCCCTATAACACCCCTTGTTCCTCTGCTATTTACAAGAGCCCCACACTGCCAGGTCGTATCTTCACCAGGCCCTATAACACCCCTTGTTCCTCTGCTATTTACAAGAGCCCCACACTGCCAGGTCATATCTTCACCAGGCCCTATAACACCCCTTGTTCCTCTGCTATTTACAAGAGCCCCACACTGCCAGGTCGTATCTTCACCAGGCTCTATAACACCCCTTGTTCCTCTGCTATTTACAAGAGCCCCACACTGCCAGGTCATATCTTCACCAGGCCCTATAACACCCCTTGTTCCTCTGCTATTTACAAGAGCCCCACACTGCCAGGTCGTATCTTCACCAGGCCCTATAACACCCCTTGTTCCTCTGCTATTTACAAGAGCCCCACACTGCCAGGTCATATCTTCACCAGGCCCTATAACACCCCTTGTTCCTCTGCTATTTACAAGAGCCCCACACTGCCAGGTCGTATCTTCACCAGGCCCTATAACACCCCTTGTTCCTCTGCTATTTACAAGAGCCCCACACTGCCAGGTCGTATCTTCACCAGGCCCTATAACACCCCTTGTTCACTTACATTGGTCGTAAGAGCCAGATGCTCCATCTTAAATATTATAGCACACAATGTAAAAGGGACGTGCATATAACCCCTATGTGTGTTTGAAGATACATTGCTGTGTGTATTTATTTTATTTTACCTTTATTTAACTAGGCAAGTCAGTTAAGAACAAATTCTTATTTTCAATGACGGCCTAGGAACAGTGGGGGCTTTAAATATCTGTTAGTCTTTCTACTCATTCAAACAACACATTTCATCCACCACCACCACAACAAGGTGGGAACCTGAACTTGTCTAATAAGAAACACCTTGTTTTAGTTTTTTTTCCGTTGCAAAAACGTTTTGCAGTAAATAATGAATAGAAATCTGATGCTGATCAGTCTTTCTTCAGTGCCGTGGTGAACACGCCGAAGAGGATAGCGACTACAGTGAAGCCTTGTGCGAAGATATGTCCTCTTCATCAGGAGCTGGGACTGCCGGGTCTTGCCTTGTTTGAAGGCTCGGAGACCGTACATCAACGCTCCAGCTGTACCGAGACAACCTGGAGAGGAGACGCAGAAGATATTATTATTATTTTTTTAAACCAAACAATTAGGTTTTCCATAACCACTCTTACAATAGATGTGACAGGAGGAACAATGATCCAAATTCTTCTCTGTTTTGTTTTTGAGAAACCTAAAGGTGTGCAATCATAATACTTAAAACAACAGGCACCCTGACCGGTGTCAATTTTAAAGACATTTTAGGCCTGATTGTGTGTAAGGGGGAGGGTGTTTTTAATTCAGATTGTGTATGCAATTCATTCTGTAACCACAGGGGACCGACAGAGAGAGAGCATGTCCAATGTTGAAGTAGTGTCCGATTGTTATATTCACATAAAATGTTCAATCCCTAACTACGTTATACAGACAGTCTGGCCACTGGTCTAGCTGTGTAGTCTAGCACCCAGGGTATGACCCATTGATTGCAATAGTTTACCATTATAATACATGTTTATTATGAAACTCCTTGACAAAAAGGCATTGTGGGCCCTGTCATGTTTCATAATGGGGCTTGGAACACTCTATGTTCCAATCAAATAACATTTTAGTCTACTTTATGGGTTCCACAAGGACCCATGCACAGTGCACAGTGCATGACACATCTTATAAAAACTAGCTGGCTGTACCAAATTAAGTTGATTGTATGCTATTCCCTAATGTAGCTAACTAGCTACAAAACGGTTGTCTGTCTTGGTCGTAAGACGCACATGGATGACCAAATGACTGTCTAGTCAATGCATGAATAATCTAATTTATTAATAGTATGCATTGAAGCCGACTAGGAACACCTCTGGACAGTGGACACTTTTCCCTAGAGTTACTCATTACGCAACTCACCTATAGGGACGAACGGGTTCTCCTTCGACTTCCTCATCAACTTCTCCTGGAACGTCTCTTATCTGGGTCGAGATAGAGGTGTAAATCCTTCTATAACATGGTGCTTGGATATGTCGAGCATTGGTTGTTTGGTCGTTGTCGCTGACTGTTCAGAGACAAACGGGGTAGCGACAGCAGCTGCCATGCCTGCAGAGTGTGTGTTCACGAAGCTACGGTTGCCAGCTACAGAGGAAGGGAATGAATGGTTTGGAACAAAGACGTTGAAAATATGAGAGATGACCTAATGAGAGTGCTTCCGTAAACATCACATGATAGTCCCAATCTGGCCCTCAAAGCATCACTGTCACCTAATAATCCCCAGTTTACAATTGGCTCATTCATCCCCCCTCCTCTCCCCTGTAACTATTCCCCAGGTCGTTGCTGCAAATGAGAACGTGTTCTCAGTCAATTTACCTGGTAAAATAACGGATGAATAAGTCAATAAAATATCACGCAAAGACTTTACGTTACTAGGGGCCACCTTTGAACAAGTGTTGCAACGTGTTGGAAACTTGAAAGCATAGTCAAATATACTGATCAAAAATATAAACGCAACCATTTAAAAGATTTTACTGAGTTACAGTGCATATAAGGAAATCAGTCAATTGAAAGAAATGAATGAGGCCCTAATCTATGGATTTCACGTTATTGTGCTGGGTGCAGCCATTGGGTGCAGCCAAGGGTGGGCCTGGGTGGGCACTGGGGGAGCCAGGACCAGCCAATCAGAATGAGTTTTTCCCCACAAAAGGGCTTTATTACAGACAGAAATACTTCTCAGCACCCGTCCTTAGATAATCCTGCAGGTGAAGAAGCCGGATGTGGAGGTTCTGGGCTGGCGTGGTTAAAGGTGTTCTGCGGTTGTGAGACTGGTTGGACGGACTGCCAAATTCTCAAAACAATGTTGGAGGCAGTTTATTGTAGAGAAATTAACATAACATTTTCTGGCAACAGCTCTGGTGGAAGTTCCTGCAGTCAGCATGTCAGTTGCACGTTCCCTCAAAACATGAGATGTCTGTGGCATAGTGTTGTGTGACAACACTGCACATTTTAGAGTGGCCTTTTATTGTCCCCAGCACAAGGTGCACCTGTGGTAATGATCATGCTGTTTAATCAGCTTATTGATATGCCACACCTGTCAAGTGGATGGATTATCTTGGCAAATGCTCACTAACAAGGATGTAAACAATTTGATGGAAATATGCGTTTTGTGAGTATGGAACATTTCTGGTATCTTTTATTTCAGCTCATGAAACATGGGACCAACACTTTACATGTTACTTTCATATTTTTGTTCAGTGTAGATATAGATTGTAACCACACTGTACATCAAATTGATAGGGACATTGATAATGAACAAACCGACAGATTGTAGTACTCCTACAAAGTCATGACTAAAGTGACTTATTAGGAAGGCCGGGTTTTGAGAAATCAATGAGAGAAGTGAAACATTCTTCCTTTGCCGTTTATTTCCCTGAAATCCACAACCGAAATCCACAACCTAGATTCACAACCGAAATCCACAACCTAGATTCACAACCGAAATCCACAACCTAGATTCACAACCGAAATCCACAACCTAGATTCACAACCGAAATCCACAACCTAGATTCACAACCGAAATCCACAACCTAGATTCACAACCGAAATCCACAACCTAGATTCACAACCGAAATCCACAACCTAGATTCACAACCGAAATCCACAACCTAGATTCACAACCTAGATTCACAACCGAAATCCACAACCTAGATTCACAACCGAAATCCACAACCTAGATTCACAACCGAAATCCACAACCTAGATTCACAACCGAAATCCACAACCTAGATTCACAACCGAAATCCACAACCTAGATTCACAACCGAAATCCACAACCTAGATTCACAACCGAAATCCACAACCTAGATTCACAACCGAAATCCACAACCTAGATGCACAACCGAAATCCACAACCTAGATTCACAACCTAGATTCACAACCGAAATCCACAACCTAGATTCACAACCGAAATCCACAACCTAGATTCACAACCGAAATCCACAACCTAGATTCACAACCGAAATCCACAACCTAGATTCACAACCGAAATCCACAACCTAGATTCACAACCGAAATCCACAACCTAGATTCACAACCGAAATCCACAACCTAGATTCACAACCGAAATCCACAACCTAGATTCACAACCGAAATCCACAACCTAGATTCACAACCGAAATCCACAACCTAGATTCACAACCGAAATCCACAACCTAGATTCACAACCGAAATCCACAACCTAGATTCACAACCGAAATCCACAACCTAGATCCACAACCGAAATCCACAACCTAGATTCACAACCGAAATCCACAACCTAGATTCACAACCGAAATCCACAACCTAGATTCACAACCGAAATCCACAACCTAGATTCACAACCGAAATCCACAACCTAGATTCACAACCGAAATCCACAACCTAGATTCACAACCGAAATCCACAACCTAGATTCACAACCTAGATTCACAACCGAAATCCACAACCTAGATTCACAACCCGAAATCAACAACCTAGATTCACAACCGAAATCCACAACCTAGATTCACAACCGAAATCCACAACCTAGATTCACAACCGAAATCCACAACCTAGATTCACAACCGAAATCCACAACCTAGGTTCACAACCTAGATTCACAACCGAAATCCACAACCTAGATTCACAACCGAAATCCACAACCTAGATTCACAACCTAGATTCACAACCGAAATCCACAACCTAGATTCACAACCGAAATCCACAACCTAGATTCACAACCCGAAATCAACAACCTAGATTCACAACCCGAAATCCACAACCTAGATTCACAACCGAAATCCACAACCTAGATTCATAACCGAAATCCACAACCTAGATTCACAACCTAGATTCACAACCGAAATCCACAACCTAGATTCACAACCGAAATCCACAACCTAGATTCACAACCGAAATCCACAACCTAGATTCACAACCGAAATCCACAACCTAGATCCACAACCTAGATTCGAGACAATGTCTTAAGTAGTTGAACATGTTATTACTCCAAACCTCGTGAAAGTGACAAACTGAGGCGTTTTCATTTTCTTAAATTGTTTTATTTTATATCGAAGGAGTGCCTTTTGATTTGAGGCCTGCACATAAGCAATTGGGCGCAAGACGACCGTTAGACCTGATGACCTGTTTCTGCACATGAGCTTAGTTAGACAACATCGCCATGACAACATCGCCATGACATCTCTTACAAGAGTGATCGGTGATTTCCATTGGAGAAGCAGTTTCTGCTTCATACTCCTACTGTACTGTCTTTGCCGGAACCCTCGCCGCTTGGGGTGCGTTTGTAAATTCACTCTGGCTATCTACTCCGATTTCAGAGCACTCTCATCTGAGTGTACCAGAGCACAGAATAACTGATGAATTTACAAACGCTCAACACCCGTTGAATATGGTCGGTGTCAGTAAACGTCGGGGGGGAAAAAGTGTGATTTAAATTATTGCCTGCAGCACAGTTAGTCACCAATTTTATTTATTTATTTTTATTTTACCTTCATTTAACCAGGTAGGCAAGTTGAGAACAAGTTCTCATTTACAATTGCGACCTGGCCAAGATAAAGCAAAGCAGTTCGACAGATAAAACGACACAGAGTTACACATGGAGTAAAAACAAACATACAGTCAATAATGCAGTATAAACAAGTCTATATACAATGTGAGCAAATGAGGTGAGAAGGGAGGTAAAGGCAAAAAAGGCCATGATGGCAAAGTAAATACAATATAGCAAGTAAAATACTGGAATGGTAGTTTTGCAATGGAAGAAAGTGCAAAGTAGAAATAAAAATAATGGGGTGCAAAGGAGCAAAATAAATAAATAAATATGCTCTGGATAACATGAAAACAGTCTAACCAGTGCTGTTAGGGAGAGTAAAATGGTAAGAGTGAGGTGTTCTCTAATTTGTAGCTGGGAAACTAGCCAACGTTAGCTTGGATGCTTGACTGCTGTTGTGAGATCAGAATGCTTGGATCAACGCTACTCTTTAGCCAGAGCGTCCAGTGTGCTCTCTGAACGCTTCGAGAGCAAAACGCTCTGAATTTACTGATGGACAATCTGACACTGAGTGCACCCTGGCACTCCAGATTACATTTACGAACACACCCTTGGTTGGAGAGCATCAAAACCTTGCTGCATCATGGGTAAATTGTGACCAACTGACTGATCTACAAATAATATTGAGTAGCTATTTATGATTCAAGGTGATTTGTAAATTAGTCAGTCTTGTCTTTTAAAGTCGGCTGCAATTTCGAACGCGCCCCATTATGAAACTTCTATTGATCAAATATAAAGCCTTGTGGAGAAATTATCAATTTATTCTTTAGTTGACCAAATTCGACACTCTCTCGTTAACCTCCATACAAAAATTCCTCACTTCTTGGTCTTATTACCCTGGATAGATGTTTGGCAGAGTAAACCCTCTCGCTTTGCCTCTTCTTTGTCTTGGTAGGGGATTGGCGAGTAGTGACAGACCGGAAGTTTGACCGAAATTCTTGTCATTTTACCGAAGATGTTATATAACTAATCCAAGATAGAACAGAGCCTTTCATTTCCAATTGGATCAAATTAACCATAGTGGGCAGAACAGACATTGAGGTGGGCAGGGCCAAGCATGAGCTAGCGAGATCCTATTGGCGCGTTCTAGCATTTATTTGCATATTTCGTTAGGGAACGCCTAGTATGAATCGCATTTGTGCAATAACTCAATTCGCCCTTGCAGTCCTTCTAAGCAACGCTATTATTATGTTTTACTTTGGCAAATGGTAAAGCCTACAAAACGTAGTCCACTCTGTTTGGTACAGACTGTAGTTTCGGAAACAGAAGAGTCTATTGAGAACAAACGTTTAATTGAGGAGAAAATGTGCATGACGGCCAAAATACATCTCGTTACATTTTTCCCCACTGTAAGCCACTGAGCTTCCTCTCATCGCCATATTTGGCAGTGAGAGGAAACTTCAACCGGATGCTTGAAATGTCTGACTCATTGTTCTATCTGTGTTTTTACTGACTCGGATCTATTCCACTCGTTTCGTCAAAATAACGAGTTTTTCGACTCATTTCATTCGAGTAAGTAAGAGCCAATTTACGCTTGATCCGAAAATGTGGTCGGAGGCACTGGATGGTGTGACGCAACTGAGGCCAAATTCGGCCTCTCACATTTTATAACAATGCAGAGGGGCTCGGTATAACTCCGCATTGACATTATTGGTTGACAGTAGATGAGGGACGGAGGTCCTGTATAGACGCAAACTCATTTCCTTCATAACAGCGCTGTGCAAGAACTAGGAATGCTCTGACTTCTGTAGAGGCCATATCACCATAAATGCTGCACAGCCAATGCAGATAACATATTTGCCATGCAGCGCTTTTCATGCCCAACGCACTCAGGACCCCCAGTGAACGATGAACTGAAAACTGGAAAGAGTTAGGATTCTCCGAGCCTCTCATTTACATCATTCACCATTTTTATTTTATTTAACTAGGCAAGTCAGTTAAGAACAAATTCGTATTTACAATGACGGGCCTATCCCGGCCAAACCCTAACGACACTGGGCCAATTGTTCGCCGCCATATGGGACTCCCAATCACGGCCGGTTTGCGATACAGCGTGGAATCGAACCAGGGTCTGTAGTGATGCCTCTAGCATGACGCCGTCATTGTAAATAAGAATTCGTTTTTAACGGACATGCCTAGCTAAATAAAGGTTACACAAATTGAGTTTGTGTTTATACTGGACCTGTAGCCCCCACCCAACCTCAACCAGTCATGTCAATGATGAGCTACATTATTGCAAAATGTGAGAGGTGCACATTGACACCACAGAGCTCAATTTGGCTTCTTCATGCCTCTGGTTGCCTCTGCAATTGCGTCTCACCCTGAAGCTTCTGACCACATCTTCGGAATCAAACATAAATTGGCTTTTAGTTCTCGAGTTTGATGAGCAGAGGCTGTGTATGTTTTGGTTCTACAACGCTGTTTCCGTAACATTCAATAAACTGCAAACATTCTTGCACCATGATCAATTATCAGTTCTAAACATTTTTCTTCTCTATGTACTAAGCTTATTATCAATTTTCCGCGCATATGACAGACAGTTTGGTGCTCGGAACAGTCCTCTGGGAGCCACTGAGACAGAGCAGCGTGTATCAATCGTGCTGTTGGAATCATTACTGCCAGGACTAGGCAGGTCAAACGAACAACTCAAACGAATGAGTCATTCAGAAAGATTAATCATGACTCTCGAGTCAGTAAAAAAAATAAAGAGTCGACTAATGAATCAATGAATCATGACTCTCGAGTCAGTAAAAAAAAAAGACTCGATTAATGAATAAGTGAATCATGACTCTCGAGTCAGTAAAAAAAAAGAGTCGAATAATGAATCAATGAATCATGACTCGAGTCAGTAAAAAAAAAAAAGAGTCGAATAATGAATCGTTCGCGAATTGCACGTCACTGTTGGCGAGGTAAGATGGCGGCGCCAGAGGAGCAGGAATTATCTCAGGCGCAGACCGAAAAACTCCTTCAATTTCAGGTAGTCAGCCTTTCTTCAGGTTTAAGTATTTCTTTTTTATATAACTCCATATTAATGTATGTTTAGATATATGAAGGACATTATCTAGAATAAAGCACGCTAATGGGTGTAAAAAACGCTTTTTTGACAATATAATGTTGATACCCCATAGCGCCACCGCTAACGTTAGCTAACTTGCTACCGTTAACGTTATATCTAATCTAGCAACACAACAATTATTTTCTATCCTAAATATTTTCTTGAGTTGCTAGTTCGTTCCCGACAATACTCACAAAGAAACGAATCAACAAACTTAAATCAGTGTAATGTGAATTAGAAAGGACATGTTTAACTTGGTTATCTGCAGCACTTGGTTAACTTACGCCAACTAACTAGCTAAGCTAACGACAGTTGGCTAACTAGCTAGCTAGCAATTTACTTGGTCAGCCAAGCTAACGTTACTTAGCATTTTAGCTAGAAGATGGTTTGAGAGTGAACATCAGACACACACAACTGTTAATGACACATGACAAGCAATGACTGGTTCATTCCTAGTAAGGCCCCCTCTGTCTCATCCATACCCAAGATGTGGAAATGGCCTGTAGGAAAGTAACATATTGGAAATAAATTCGGTTGAACATAACTTCACAGATTTGTCCAATCTCGTGTACACCAACCAGTGTTAGATCTGAGAGTTCAGATTATTTTATTTTTTTGCATTTGATTTTCCAGGACTTGACAGGTTTAGAGTCTATGGACCAATGTCGTCGTACATTAGAACAACACAATTGGAACATCGAGGTAAGAACTGTCGCCCCCAAAATACATGAATGGCTGTTTTTGATGTGGGCCTTAACGACTACATTATACACAGGTTATGATGCACCCAGTGAATCCAATAGTTCATCAGAGGTTGCACTGTTATAAATGACCTACGTGCAGTAATATATATATATATATATCTAATGAGAAATGTTGCCTTCAATATTCTGCATGGGCTCTGCGACACGGTTTAGTCTTCTTGTGGTGTGCAGGGTGAGATCAAATGGATAATTGTGTGTGTGTGTGTTCGTTCCCAGGCTGCAGTGCAGGACAGACTGAACGAGCAGGAAGGAGTTCCCAGTGTGTTTAACCCTCCGCCCTCCAGACCCTTACAGGTCAACACAGCAGACCACAGAGTGTATAGCTATATCGTCTCCAGGCCACAACCCAGAGTACGTACACACACATTCTGTCTCTCTGTCTCTTATGATGTTCTTCTCATTTTGCTCTTATATGTCACCGGTAAACTGTTCTAGCATCTCAACTTTAAGGTAGAATCTGCAATATGACATTCGCATACACAGTGGCGCAACCTTCTGCTTACTAACATCATCCAGCTGACAGCTGTAGTTTTCTCATTGAATCTTTCCACTTTTCTGACCATGTTGCATCTGGTCTTTTTCTTATGTTTGTCCAGGGATTAATAGGATGGAGTTACTACATGATAATGCTACCTTTCAGATTGACATATTACACACTTCTGGACATATTCAGGTAATACAAAGAAACTGTATTTGGCCATCAGTTCCCCTGACGTTTCTGTATAAAGGTGACTGATTGGTTCCTCCTCCTCCTCCTTCCTAACCAGGTTTGCCCTGCGGTGGGTCAGGCCAGACCCTCGTGGACGTGTCACAGACCCTGTGGGTGACGTGGTCTCCTTCATCCATAGTTTTGAAGAGAAGTACGGTCGATCGCATCCAGTGTTTTACCAGGGAACATATAGCCAGGTGTGTTACTCAGGTTCCCCAGTTTAATTCTCAATTTGGGATACTAGTACCGTGACCATCCACAACAAGTATGCTAGAATGCAGAAGAACACCCCCCCCCAAAAAAAGGTTGACACACCTTACGTTTTATTTTATTGAACAACCGACGAAATGGTTTTAAGAAAGCGGATGTTCCAGAATCCATATAGGTTCTACGTGGATTGAATCGATGTGTAACTTGGTTGATAGCTGGTGGTGTTATTCAGTGAGGTGTATGTTTTTGTTTTCCCCCTTGTAGGCATTGAATGATGCCAAACGTGAGCTTCGCTACTTGTTAGTTTACCTCCATGGAGAGGACCACCAGGATACAGACCAGTTCTGTCGGTAGGTCCAATAAGAAGTGATCACTTTACACAGACAACAAAATGCCCAATGATACTACAATGCAATACCCAAACTCTGGAAGGCCAGGCACCGTTTGGGTGCTATTGTCCTTTTTCCAGGGAGGCAAGAATCATTAGTTGGTTATCTAGTTATAATTCAGGGTCTGTTGATGATTGGTTTGAATATGGATTCAGTTGATTGGACGAAGGAATACCATGCCGGTTTCTTTATTTATGTCATGCTTGGTATTATATACACATACTATCCACTCTTCATTTATTAGATGTTTTCCTTAAAGTGTACTCGGTACATCTTTCCTCTCACGGTTTATATTAATGATGCTTCTGTTTCCATCTTCCTCCAGCTCCACGTTATGTACAGAAGAGGTCCTGACCTTCCTCAACACCAGGATGCTGTTCTGGGCCTGTTCCACCAGCAGGCCCGAGGGATACAGAGGTACACATCCGTCTACTCTTGCATTGTGTCTTCACTACCTAGATCTCCTAGAGCTGGAGATACATTCTACAAAGAGGAACTGGCCTCCTCCTTCACTCGTCGTCGTTGTTGTTGCTGTGAATGAGGACGTGTTCTCAGTCAGTTTGAAATGGTTAAATGGGGTTAAAGAAAAATAAAAGTAAATCATTTGTGCTGGAACTGTGGATGATTTTCATCCGTGTCCTCTTAAGATATGAGGTGGAATCTCTTTGGGATGATGGATGATTTTCATCAGTGTCCTCTTAAGATATGAGGTGGAATCTCTTTGGGATGATGGATGATTTTCATCAGTGTCCTCTTAAGATATGAGGTGGAATCTCTTAGGGATGATGGATGATTTTCATCCGTGTCCTCTTAAGATATGAGGTGGAATCTCTTAATCAATCACTTTATTTCAGTGTTTTAATCTGTGTTTGGTGTGTTTTTAACCCCCTGTGTGTCTGTACCTCAGTGTCCCAGGCGCTGCGTGAGAACACCTACCCGTTCCTGGCCATGATCATGTTGAAGGACCGTAAGATGACGGTGGTGGGACGTCTGGAGGGGCTCATCCAATCAGAGGACCTCCTCAACCAGCTCACCTTCATCATGGAGGCCAACCAGACCTACCTGATGTCTGAACGCTTGGAACGGTAAGGGACTGATCCTACCTGGTGTCTGAACGGTGAGGGACTGATCCTACCTGGTGTCTGAACGGTGAGGGACTGATCCTACCTGATGTCTGAACGCTTAGGGACTGATCCTACCTGATGTCTGAACGGTGAGGGACTGATCCTACCTGGCATCTGAACGGTGAGGGACTGATCCTACCTGGCGTCTAAATGCTTAGGGACTGATCCTACCTGATGTCTGAACGGTGAGGGACTGATCCTGCCTGGCGTCTAAACGCTTAGGGACTGATCCTACCTGATGTCTGAACGCTTAGGGACTGATCCTACCTGGCGTCTGAACGGTGAGGGACTGATCCTACCTGATGACTGAACGGTGAGGGACTGATCCTACCTGATGACTGAACGGTGAGGGACTGATCCTACCTGATGACTGAACGGTGAGGGACTGATCCTACCTGATGACTGAACGGTGAGGGACTGATCCTACCTGATGACTGAACGGTGAGGGACTGATCCTACCTGATGACTGAACGGTGAGGGACTGAACGGTGAGGGACTGATCCTACCTGATGTCTGAACGCTTAGGGACTGATCCTACCTGGCGTCTGAACGGTGAGGGACTGATCCTACCTGATGACTGAACGGTGAGGGACTGATCCTACCTGGCGTCTGAACGCTTAGGGACTGATCCTACCTGATGACTGATCCTACCTGATGTCTGAACGCTTAGGGACTGATCCTACCTGGCGTCTGAACGGTGAGGGACTGATCCTACCTGATGACTGAACAGTGAGGGACTGATCCTACCTTGCGTCTGAACGCTTAGGGACTGATCCTACCTGATGACTGATCCTACCTGATGTCTGAACGCTTAGGGACTGATCCTACCTGGCGTCTGAACGGTGAGGGACTGATCCTACCTGATGACTGAACAGTGAGGGACTGACATTAACTGACTGCCGATCTGGGTTTTCAATACCAGACAAACTCAAACAAAAGTATGGGAAATTGTTTTAGTGTATTTGAAACCCACATATGATTATTTTACTATTATGAAAAACACAAATGTGGAGATTGTCTCTGGTCCTGGAGATCTCCCATACGTCTGTCTCTGGTCCTGGAGATCTCCCATACGTCTGTCTCTGGTCCTGGAGATCTCCCATACGTCTGTCTCTGGTCCTGGAGATCTCCCATACGTCTGTCTCTGGTCCTGGAGATCTCCCATACGTCTGTCTCTGGTCCTGGAGATCTCCCATACGTCTGTCTCTGGTCCTGGAGATCTCCCATACGTCTGTCTCTGGTCCTGGAGATCTCCCATACGTCTGTCTCTGGTCCTGGAGATCTCCCATACGTCTGTCTCTGGTCCTGGAGATCTCCCATACGTCTGTCTCTGGTCCTGGAGATCTCCCATACGTCTGTCTCTGGTCCTGGAGATCTCCCATACGTCTGTCTCTGGTCCTGGAGATGGAGGTTAATTGAAAGTGTCTGTGTGTGTTCCAGGGAGGAGAGGAACCAGACGCAGGTGTTGCGGGCGCAGCAGGACGAGGCCTACCTGGAGTCGCTCAGAGCCGACCAGGAGAAGGACCGAAGGAAGAGGGAGGAGCAGGAGAAGGTCCAGGCGGAGGAGGAGAAGGTCCGTCAGACCGTTTTGGCCGAGGAGAGGAGGAGGAGGGTGAGAACGAGGAGTCTTTTTATACTCTGTCCTCTATCGCTCTGCCTACATTAAAACTGTTCCTTATCTTGGTTTTATGTTATTTAATAATTAGTTGTTGCCAGTTTGACTGTGGCTAACAAAATCTGTGTTTTTAGACGTTGGAGGAAGAGAAGGAGCTTAAGTCAGAATGTCTTCCCCCCGAACCCCCAGCAGACGACCCTGACAGCGTCAAGATAGTTTTCAAACTGCCTAACGACACCAGAGTGGAGAGGCGGTTCCTCTTCCAGGAGTCCCTGACGGTACGAACACGGCTCTGCTCTAGTCAACTTACAGCATCTGCATTTTAACCAGCCTGGTGTTTACCAGTGGAGGCTCGACTCCCAATTCTACACAATCAAACTTTAACTGCCCTGGTACATATATATATATATATATATATATATATTTTTATACCTTTATTTAACTAGGCAAGTCAGTTAAAAAGAAATTCTTACTTTCAATGACAACCTAGGAACAGTGGGTTAACTGGTCTAGGAACAGTGGGTTAACTGGTCTAGGAACAGTGGGTTAACTGGTCTAGGAACAGTGGGTTAACAGGTCTAGGAACAGTGGGTTAACTGGTCTAGGAACAGTGGGTTAACTGGTCTAGGAACAGTGGGTTAACTGGTCTAGGAACAGTGGGTTAACTGGTCTAGGAACAGTGGGTTGACTGGTCTAGGAACAGTGGGTTGACTGGTCTAGGAACAGTGGGTTGACTGGTCTAGAAACAGTGGGTTGACTGGTCTAGGAACAGTGGGTTGACTGGTCTAGGAACAGTGGGTTAACTGGTCTAGGAACAGTGGGTTAACTGGTCTAGGAACAGTGGGTTAACTGGTCTAGGAACAGTGGGTTAACTGGTCTAGGAACAGTGGGTTAACTGGTCTAGGAACAGTGGGTTAACTGGTCTAGGAACAGTGGGTTGACTGGTCTAGGAACAGTGGGTTGACTGGTCTAGGAACAGTGGGTTGACTGGTCTAGGAACAGTGGGTTGACTGGTCTAGGAACAGTGGGTTGACTGGTCTAGGAACAGTGGGTTGACTGGTCTAGGAACAGTGGGTTAACTGGTCTAGGAACAGTGGGTTGACTGGTCTAGGAACAGTGGGTTGACTGGTCTAGGAACAGTGGGTTGACTGGTCTAGGAACAGTGGGTTGACTGGTCTAGGAACAGTGGGTTGACTGGTCTAGGAACAGTGGGTTGACTGGTCTAGGAACAGTGGGTTGACTGGCCTAGGAACAGTGGGTTGACTGGCCTAGGAACAGTGGGTTGACTGGCCTAGGAACAGTGGGTTGAATGGCCTAGGAACAGGGGGTTGACGACAGATTTGTAGGCTACCTGCTGGTTACTGGTCCAACGCTCTAACCACTAGACCACCTGCTGGTTACTGGCCCAACGCTCTAACCACTAGGCTACCTGCTGGTTACTGGTCCAACGCTCTAACCACTAGGCTACCTGCTGGTTACTGGCCCAACGCTCTAACCACTAGGCTACCTGCTGGTTACTAGTCCAACGCTCTAACCACTAGGCTACCTGCTGGTTACTAGTCCAACGCTCTAACCACTAGGCTACCTGCTGGTTACTGGTCCAACGCTCTAACCACTAGGCTACCTGCTGGTTACTCGTCCAACGCTCTATCCACTAGGCTACCTGCTGGTTACTGGTCCAACGCTCTAACCACTAGGCTACCTGCTGGTTACTGGTCCAACGCTCTAACCACTAGGCTACCTGCTGGTTACTGGTCCAACGCTCTAACCACTAGGCTACCTGCTGGTTACTGGTCCAACGCTCTAACCACTAGGCTACCTGCTGGTTACTGGTCCAACGCTCTAACCACTAGGCTACCTGCTGGTTACTAGTCCAACGCTCTAACCACTAGGCTACCTGCTGGTTACTGGTCCAACGCTCTAACCACTAGGCTACCTGCTGGTTACTGGTCCAACGCTCTAACCACTAGACCACCTGCTGGTTACTGGCCCAACGCTCTAACCACTAGGCTACCTGCTGGTTACTGGTCCAACGCTCTAACCACTAGGCTACCTGCTGGTTACTGGCCCAACGCTCTAACCACTAGGCTACCTGCTGGTTACTAGTCCAACGCTCTAACCACTAGGCTACCTGCTGGTTACTAGTCCAACGCTCTAACCACTAGGCTACCTGCTGGTTACTGGTCCAACGCTCTAACCACTAGGCTACCTGCTGGTTACTCGTCCAACGCTCTAACCACTAGGCTACCTGCTGGTTACTGGTCCAACGCTCTAACCACTAGGCTACCTGCTGGTTACTGGTCCAACGCTCTAACCACTAGGCTACCTGCTGGTTACTGGTCCAACGCTCTAACCACTAGGCTACCTGCTGGTTACTGGTCCAACGCTCTAACCACTAGGCTACCTGCTGGTTACTGGTCCAACGCTCTAACCACTAGGCTACCTGCTGGTTACTGGTCCAACGCTCTAACCACTAGGCTACCTGCTGGTTACTGGTCCAACGCTCTAACCACTAGGTTACCTGCTGGTTACTGGTCCAACGCTCTAACCACTAAGTTACCTGCCACCCCATGGTAGCCTATACCAATGGAACGTATGGTCTTGACAACAAAAAAGAGCACCCATCTCTCCCTCTGTTTCTCCAGGTAATATACGACTTCCTGTTCTCGTTGAAGGAGACCCCGGAGAAATTCCAGATAGTTACCAACTTCCCCCGCCGGGTCCTGCCCTGCCTTCCCACGGAGGAGCAGCCCAACCCCCCCAGCCTGAAAGAGGCCGGCCTCAGCCGTTCTGAGGTCCTCTTTGTTCAGGACCTCACAGAAGATTGACACCTAGCTAACCTTCTCCTCAACTTCCAACATGAGGAAAATAACTTGTCTTTTTCCTTGTTTCTTCACACATTTTTGTTTTGTTTAAATGGCCGTTGTGCACAACAAGGGATCACTGTCTGAAATAACAAAAACAAACCTCTTTAACACAAAATAATTTAGCCCTACTCTATCCCCCGGCTGTCTTGTCCACCATGATACCTCCTCCTCTCTCCTCCAGTTAAATTTGGTTATGTTTAAAAGGAGAGCAATGTGAACTACCCTTCCTGTACATACATTACATATTTAAAGAACAAGGCTGAAAAAGCACTACTTTTTTTTTTTTTCTTATTATATTTTCTTTTTTTAAATATTCAATCAAAGTTGACTCTATAATGTAATTGTCTTGAAACGACCAAACAAGCGAGGGGGTTGAGTTTCTGTACCGCCTGCAGTTTAGAACGACAACCCAGTTCAACAAGAAGAGGACCCCAGCTTCTATCTCTAGTATAACAGTCTGCCTGTGGTGACTCATAGATGCCTATTTCTCCTGTAACATCGGAATGGGCTGGTCATGTTTAAGATGTCATTTTCCAACAACTATAAATTAAACATTTTTAAAATGTTGTGATGGTTTTGATTTTGAAGTGGCTGTCAGTGCTCTGTTCCCAACCCCGGCATTCTTGGTCTAATACATCTCAGCCTTCCTACCAGCCCACAGAAACTCTGCTAATCTTAAAGTCATGTCAGTTTTAATATATTTTTTTGTAGGTACGCTATAAATACAAAACTATGTGTATACCCCTTCAAATTGGATTTGCTGATCGGTGTTTCAAATCAAGCACACAGCCATGCAATCTCCATAGACAAACATTGGCAGTAGAATGGTCTTTACTGAAGAGTGACTTTCGACGTGGCACCGTCATAGGATGCCACCTTTACAAGTCAGTTTGTCAAATTCCGGCCCTGCTAGAGCTTCCCCGGTCAACTGTAAGTGCTGTTATTGTCAAGTGGAAACAATGGCTTAGCCGTGAACTGGTAGGTCACACAAGCTCACAGATGGGGATGGCCAAGTGCTGTAGTGCGTAAACATTGTCCTCGGTTGCAACACTCACTACTGAGTTCCAAACTGCATCTGGAAGCAACGTCAGTACAATAATTGTTAGTGGGGAAGTTCATGAAATGGGTTTCCGTGGCAGAGCAGGAGTGGTGTGAAGCTTGCTGCCATTGGACTCTGGAGCAGTGGAAACGCGTTCTCTGGAGTGATGAATCACGCTTCACCATCTGGCAGTCCGACGGACAAATCTGGGTTTCGTGGATGCCAGGAGAACGCTACCTGCCCCAATGCGTAGTGCCAACTGTAATGTTTGGTGGAGGAGGAATAATGGTCTGGGGCTGTTTTTCATGGATTGGGTCCCTTAGTTCCCAGTGAAGGTACATCTTAATGCTACAGCATACATCTTGCTACAGCATACAATGACACTAGAAGATTCTGTGCTTCCAAGTTTGTGGCAACAGTTTGGGGAAGGCCCTTTCCTGTTTCAGCATGACAATGCCCCTGTGCACAAAGCGAGGTACATACAGAAATAGTTTGTTGAGATCAGTGTGGAAAAACGTCTGTATACTTCTGGCCCTTCTTTGGACACTGTGTTAACAAACCTCCAATTGAGCTTCAACGCCATACAACACTCCTTCCATGACCTCCAACTGCTCTTAAATGCTAGTAAAACTAAATGCATGCTCTTCAACTGATCGCTGCCCGCACATGCCCGCCCTTCCAGCATCACTACTCTGGATGGTTCTGACTTAGAATATGTAGATAACTACAAATACCTAGGTGTCTGGTTAGACTGTAAACTCTCCTTCCAGACTCACATTAAGCATCTCCAATCCAAAATTAAATCTAGAATCGGCTTCCTATTTCCCAACAAAGCCTCCTTCACTCATGCTGCCAAACTTACCCTCATAAAACTGACCATCTGACCGATCCTCGACTTCGACGATGTCATTTACAAAATAGCCTCCAACACTCTACTCAGCCAATTGGATGCAGCCTATCACAGTGTCATCCGTTTTGTCACCAAAGCTCCATACACTACCCACGTCTACGACCTGTATGCTCTCGTTGGCTGGCCCTCGCTTCATACTCGTCGCCAAACCCACTGGCTCCAGGTCATCTTTAAGTCTTTGCTAAGTAAAGCCTTATCTCAGCTCACTGGTCACCATAGCAACACCCACCCGTAGCACACGCTCCAGCAGGTATATCTCACTGGTCATCCTCAAAGCCAACACTTCCTTTGGCCGCCTTTCCTTCCAGTTCTCTGCTGCCAATGACTGGAATGAATTGAAAAATCACTGAAGCTGGTGTCTTATATCTCCCTCTCTAACGTTAAGCATCAGCTGTCAGAGCAGCTTACCGATCACTGTACCTGTACACAGCCCATGTAGACTTGTTTCTACTGTATTATTGACTGTACGTTTGTTTATTCCATGTGTAACTCTGTGTTGTTTGTGTCGCACTGCTTTGCTTTATCTTGGCCAGGTCGCAGTTGTAAATGAGAACTTGTTCTCAACTGGCCTACCTGGTTAAATAAAAGGTGACTTTTTTTTTAAGAACTTGACTGGCCTGCACAGAGCCCTGACCTCAACCCCATCTAACACCTTTGAGAATACAGACTTTGGAATACAGACTACGAGCCAGGCCTAATCGCCCAACATCAGTGACCGACCTCACTAATGCTCGTATGGCTGAATGGAAGCAAGTCCCTGCAGCAATGTTCCAACATCTAGTGGAAAGCCTTCCCAGAAGAGTAGAGGCTGTTATAGCAGCAATGTTCCAACATCTAGTGGAAAGCCTTCCCAGAAGAGTGGAGGCTGTTATAGCAGCAATGTTCCAACATCTAGTGGAAAGCCTTCCCAGAAGAGTGGAGGCTGTTATAGCAGCAATGTTCCAACATCTAGTGGAAAGCCTTCCCTGAAGAGTGGAGGCTGTTATAGCAGCAATGTTCCAACATCTAGTGGAAAGCCTTCCCAGAAGAGTGGAGGCTGTTATAGCAGCAATGTTCCAACATCTAGTGGAAAGCCTTCCCTGAAGAGTGGAGGCTGTTATAGCAGCAATGTTCCAACATCTAGTGGAAAGCCTTCCCAGAAGAGTGGAGGCTGTTATAGCAGCAATGTTCCAACATCTAGTGGAAAGCCTTCCCAGAAGAGTGGAGGCTGTTATAGCAGCAATGTTCCAACATCTAGTGGAAAGCCTTCCCAGAAGAGTGGAGGCTGTTATAGCAGCAAAGGGGGACCAACTCTATATTAATGCCCATGATTTTGAAATGAGATGTTCAACAAGCAAGTGTCCACATACTTTTGCTCATGTAGTGTATGTAGGAAACAAAACATATTATGCTAACCTATTAGTAAATGTTTCATCGAATACTAGTTGGCTGTGAAGAAAGGATGGCAAAGAAATAAACTATGTTCATCCTGATCTCACAAGATCACATTCCTTTTCTCAACACAGTATGAGAGCCTCGGGCTCTGGTCAAAAGTAGTGCACTATATAGGGAACAGGGTTCTATAGGGTCCTGGTCAAAAGTAGTGCACTATATAGGGAACAGGGTTCCATAGGGCTCTGGTCAAAAGTAGTGCACTATATAGGGAACAGGGTTCTATAGGGTCCTGGTCAAAAGTAGTGCACTATATAGGGAACAGGGTTCCATAGGGCTCTGGTCAAAAGTAGTGCACTATATAGGGAACAAGGTTCTATAAGGCTCTGGTCAAAAGTAGTGCACTATATAGGGAACAAGGTTCCATAGGGCTCTGGTCAAAAGTAGTGCACTATATAGGGAACAGGGTTCTATAGGGCTCTGGTCAAATGTAATGCACTATATAGGGAACAGGGTTCTATAGGGCTCTGGTCAAACGTAGTGCACTATATAGGGAACAGGGTTCTATAGGGCTCTGGTCAAAAGTAGTGCACTATATAGGGCACTGGTCTAAAGTAGTGCACTATATAGGGAACAGGATTCCATAGGGCTCTGGTCTAAAGTAGTGCACTATATAGGGAATAGGGTGCCATAGGGATCTGGTCTAAAGTAGTGCACTATAAAGGGAATAGGGCTCTGGTCTAAAGTAGTGCACTATATAGGGAACAGGGTTCCATAGGGCTCTGGTCTAAAGTAGTGCACTATATAGGGAATAGGGTGCCATAGGGCTCTGGTCAAAAGTAGTGCACTATATAGGGAACAGGGTTCCATAGGGCTCTGGTCTAAAGTAGTGCACTATATAGGGCTCTGGTCTAAAGTAGTGCACTATATAGGGAACAGGGTTCCATAGGGCTCTGGTCTAAAGTAGTGCACTATATAGGGAATAGGGAGCCATACTAGCATTCACGACAACTTTGTGTGAACTCGAATGGTGATTACAGTGAAAACAGGCAAAGGGACGGTTGTAATATTGGTATACATCATACGTTTATTAGTGAACAACACTCTCAAATCAGCCACGATAAAAATAAAAAATAAATGATTGCACGACTCGGGTAAAGCAGAACTAGCAACTTTCAGTTTAAAAAAGTACAAATCTGAAAAATGTCAATCAGTATACAGGTGTGTATACACTAACTAGTTAAATGCTACAAACAATATGCTTCCAATGGAATGAAAACATAGAACCATTGTCCTAATATACATATATATATATAATATATTAGCTATTATTTTTTAATATTTTTTTAAAATCCAAAAGGTGGCAAAATTGAGGTAACTGTAAATGTGCAAGTATCAAAGCAAACATCTGTTGTTTCTAACACCGAACATGCCCCTGGCTGGTTGGATGGGAGCCCCCCTAGAAGCAGTAGAAGCAGTAAACAGAACACTATTCTCGCCACCAGCAACAGATCATTGGAAAACAGTGGAAACCTACAACGCCACCACAGAAATCATATCCTAAATAAAAATGAATTTTAGCTGGTACACCATTTTCTTCTATTTGTTTTCCTTTGCACCACAGAAGCTGTGAGATCATTCATTAATTGGATCACAGAAAGACTACAAGATTCTATTTTAATTTTTGTTATGTTTTGATTTTAAAATGACCTCAGCCTTTACAATATGGTCATTAAAGCCAAATAGATGTTTACCCCCAAACCATGTCTCTAATGTTTCAATAAGTGGATAAAAGAAATTTAAAAATCTAGATGTCAAATCTACATTGAGAATAAAGTAGGTGGTTATTAGTTTGACTAACATGTTATTTATTTGTTTAAATGTCCTTTAACTGTGTTGAATGTAACTGACCATTTTAAGGCTATTAGCATAGCAACATGCTCTAAGAATCCATCCAATCAGATCCTCATGTCAAACAGCATCATACCCAAATCAGATCAGAATGGTTTTTCACTATGGCTTTCAGTTACCTAGGTGCTAGACAGGTTTATTATCTAACGCAATAATAACATAGCATACATATTATAACTAAACAACTTTAAAAATCCAGGATTTCTCCCCAGTTCCAAGTCCAGACAACTTTAATTTTAACAAAAGCGCAAATCAAATCTTGTAGTGATTCAGTTGGGTTACAAACGTGTGCAGTACAACGCATGGCAGTTATCAGCTGAGCAGTGACGGAACGCCATCTGAAGAACGAACCCGAAGCCAACTAGAGCTAGCTAAAAACCAGTTGGGACCGAGTAGGACATGCATGTTGTGCACCGTTAAATAGTCCACCGTCCCCCATGGCTACATATCTTTCACTGAAAATACACACTTGGTTTTATTTTTATTTTTTTAAAGATTTGTTTTAAATCATGCAAACACCTTTAGAGTTGTTTTGGAAGTGTTTTTTTTAAATATTTTTAGGTAGGATAGTGTGCATCAATGGCACGTTTTAAAATTGGATCGCAACCGTTATGGAAGTATACATGTCTGTACATCGTGTGGTTGTTCAAGAACACAAACTAAATGTATGATAATATGATGCAATATCCACTACTCTGGCAAAAAAAATCATATATAAGTCAACAATTATTATTACTAGTATTTGAATAGATTACATAAAAAAATATGCGTGGGCTGAGGAAAACAACCAAGAACAATTCAAATCCACCACCAATCCTTTCATGGTATCTGTCCCATCAAAACAGACCGTTTTCCTTTGTTCTTATATACTGAGAAACCCTGAGGGATTGTTTTATATGCCAGTGGACAGATATGTACACAGATTAACTCTCAAAGCTGTGGGTTTTTACTTTAAACTCATCAAGATGGCTTTTTTTTCTTCTCATTCTTTAAAGGTGGTAACACACGTCACAAAGAGACTCACATTCGCTATAGAAAAAGTTACATCTGCCTATCAGTGCTTATTGGTGTAGTTGGGAATAGAAAGGAGTCCCCCTACTCACACAACACTTACAAAAGACACCCAGAGTAACATTTTATATTTATATATATATATATAGATTTTTTACCCCAACAACATTTCTTTTTGGAAATCTGAACAAAGATGAGGACAGTCCCAAGTGGAACACTATCACTATATATAGTGCATTAAGTCCCTATGGGCCCTGGTCAAAAGTAGTGCACTACATAGGGTACCATTTGGGACACAAACCTATAGATGTCCAACAGTATCACTCTACCAAACACCACTCCTCCCTCCCTCCCTCCCTCCATCTTTGTCTCCAACCTCTTCCTGTCCTGATCATCACTGTAAATAGTACAGTCAGCTCAGCCGGGGGACAAAGCCAGAGCGTCTGTCTTGTCAGGTCACTAGAGATGTTTTACAACAGGGAGTTATAACATTCTTTTGTCTTCAAAACAAGACGATTATCGAGAAGCTTTCACACTGAAGCTATGCAGCATACAACACTTCATCTTTTACAACACCATTAGTTAGCACGGCCTAACAACAAGACCTGCCCCAAGTTAAGTTGCCTTTAAGTTAGAACACATACCATTTAACCACGTTAGTGCTCTGACCTTGTCCTTTAACACGTTGTCTCTAAGATAGTTAAAACCAATAAATAAACACCATTTAAAAACTATACTCTTAAAAACAAGTGGAAATGACAACGGGATTTTTTTTCTTTTGAAAGATTAGTAAGTTATAATAGGTTTGTGCTTGTCAAGGTCTTGAGAAGGCATATCTGAAATCTTGAAAGAGTATATATATATATATATATATATATATATATAATATTTGGCTCACAAACAAAGAGATAAAAGCCTGGTTCTTCCAAAAACAGGAAGACAAATGTCCACGTTAAACCCATTACTCATTACACACACTGTTTTATGCATTAAGCTCAACAGCAGCAGTCAGCCAGCGTGGGTGATGCTGGGGTAGTGAAGGCCCTCTCCTGTATCCCTCATCGATGCAGAGGTGCAGCAGAGGTGCAGCAGAGGTGCAGCAGAGGTGCAGCAGAGGTGCAGCAGAGGTGCAGCAGAGGTGCAGCAGAGGTGCAGCAGAGGTGCAGCAGAGGTGCAGCAGAGGTGCAGCAGAGGTGCAGCAGAGGTGCAGCAGACCCCCCCACCAGCATTCCTTGTTTTTGTTGGCTTGGTTTTTTTCTTCTTCATTTAAAATGTTGTGGCGATACTTGGTTAAAATATTGCTAGTTTAAAATCAACAGTCTATGCAAATCCTTCAGTGCTGCTCAGAATCTAGCAGACTCTCTCTCTCACACACACACACACACACACACACACACGTTTTCCCCAGAGGGCCAAGGTTGGCAAGGAGGATGGATGTGGTCATTGTGCAGAAAGGGCAGATGATTTCATAGAGAGGCAGTGCTTTGTCCTCTCTCTCTCTGGGAGCCAATATGAGGACCCTTCCTTCACCAGAACAACAAAGTAAACTCCACAGCATAATCTCTCCTCTTCCTCCACCATCCCTCCGTCCAGTCAGTTGTGTATCTCCTCTTCCTCCACCATCCCTCCGTCCAGTCAGTTGTGTATCACAGTGGGGGGGGGGGGGGACCAACAGGGTGTGGAGGAGCAGATATATCCTCAACAAGTCAGAAGTCAGTGGTGGATCATCATTCTCAGTGCCAGATGAGGCTAAATTTTAACCACAGCAAGTCACACTTTCACAATAGCATCAGCAGATTGAAAAAGAACACAAACGAAAAGGGAACAAACTATTGAAATCATCAATACATTATTGCAAAACATATATTATATTAACAGGTCACTTTAACCCATCAGTCAGCTACACTAACATGCATCTATGACGGTCAGTCAGCCAGGCGTCTCCTCCAAGCCAGTGGAATGGTCTAGTCTCCTACAGTACTATGACGGTCAGTCAGCCAGTGGAATGGTCTAGTCTCCTACAGTACTATGACGGTCAGTCAGCCAGTGGAATGGTCTAGTCTCCTACAGTACTATGACGGTCAGTCAGCCAGTAGAATGGTCTAGTCTCCTACAGTACTATGACGGTCAGTCAGCCAGTGGAATGGTCTAGTCTCCTACAGTACTATGACGGTCAGTCAGCCAGTGGAATGGTCTAGTCTCCTACAGTACTATGACGGTCAGTCAGCCAGTAGAATGGTCTAGTCTCCTACAGTACTATGACGGTCAGTCAGCCAGTGGAATGGTCTAGTCTCCTACAGTACTATGACGGTCAGTCAGCCAGTAGAATGGTCTCCTACAGTACTATGACGGTCAGTCAGCCAGTAGAATGGTCTAGTCTCCTACAGTACTATGACGGTCAGTCAGCCAGTGGAATGGTCTAGTCTCCTACAGTACTATGACGGTCAGTCAGCCAGTAGAATGGTCTAGTCTCCTACAGTACTATGACGGTCAGTCAGCCAGTGGAATAGTCTAGTCTCCTACAGTACTATGACGGTCAGTCAGCCAGTGGAATGGTCTAGTCTCCTACAGTACTATGACGGTCAGTCAGCCAGTGGAATGGTCTAGTCTCCTACAGTACTATGACGGTCAGTCAGCCAGTGGAATGGTCTAGTCTCCTACAGTACTATGACGGTCAGTCAGCCAGTGGAATAGTCTAGTCTCCTACAGTACTATGACGGTCAGTCAGCCAGTGGAATGGTCTAGTCTCCTACAGTACTATGACGGTCAGTCAGCCAGTGGAATGGTCTAGTCTCCTACAGTACTATGACGGTCAGTCAGCCAGTGGAATGGTCTAGTCTCCTACAGTACTATGACGGTCAGTCAGCCAGTGGAATGGTCTAGTCTCCTACAGTACTATGACGGTCAGTCAGCCAGTAGAATGGTCTAGTCTCCTACAGTACTATGACGGTCAGTCAGCCAGTGGAATAGTCTAGTCTCCTACAGTACTATGACGGTCAGTCAGCCAGTGGAATGGTCTAGTCTCCTACAGTACTATGACGGTCAGTCAGCCAGTGGAATGGTCTAGTCTCCTACAGTACTATGACGGTCAGTCAGCCAGTGGAATGGTCTAGTCTCCTACAGTACTATGACGGTCAGTCAGCCAGTGGAATGGTCTAGTCTCCTACAGTACTATGACGGTCAGTCAGCCAGTAGAATGGTCTAGTCTCCTACAGTACTATGACGGTCAGCCAGCCAGTAGAATGGTCTAGTCTCCTACAGTACTATGACGGTCAGTCAGCCAGTAGAATGGTCTAGTCTCCTACAGTACTATGACGGTCAGTCAGCCAGTGGAATGGTCTAGTCTCCTACAGTACTATGACGGTCAGTCAGCCAGTAGAATGGTCTAGTCTCCCACAGTACTATGACGGTCAGTCAGTCAGTAGAATGGTCTAGTCTCCTACAGTACTATGACGGTCAGTAGAATGGTCTAGTCTCCTACAGTACTATGACGGTCAGTCAGCCAGTAGAATGGTCTAGTCTCCTACAGTACTATGACGGTCAGTCAGCCAGTGGAATGGTCTAGTCTCCTACAGTACTATGACGGTCAGTCAGCCAGTAGAATGGTCTCCTACAGTACTATGACGGTCAGTCAGCCAGTAGAATGGTCTAGTCTCCTACAGTACTATGACGGTCAGTCAGCCAGTGGAATGGTCTAGTCTCCTACAGTACTATGACGGTCAGTCAGCCAGTAGAATGGTCTAGTCTCCTACAGTACTATGACGGTCAGTCAGCCAGTGGAATAGTCTAGTCTCCTACAGTACTATGACGGTCAGTCAGCCAGTGGAATGGTCTAGTCTCCTACAGTACTATGACGGTCAGTCAGCCAGTGGAATGGTCTAGTCTCCTACAGTACTATGACGGTCAGTCAGCCAGTGGAATAGTCTAGTCTCCTACAGTACTATGACGGTCAGCCAGCCAGTGGAATGGTCTAGTCTCCTACAGTACTATGACGGTCAGTCAGCCAGTGGAATGGTCTAGTCTCCTACAGTACTATGACGGTCAGTCAGCCAGTGGAATGGTCTAGTCTCCTACAGTACTATGACGGTCAGTCAGCCAGTGGAATGGTCTAGTCTCCTACAGTACTATGACGGTCAGTCAGCCAGTGGAATGGTCTAGTCTCCTACAGTACTATGACGGTCAGTCAGCCAGTAGAATGGTCTAGTCTCCTACAGTACTATGACGGTCAGTCAGCCAGTGGAATAGTCTAGTCTCCTACAGTACTATGACGGTCAGTCAGCCAGTGGAATGGTCTAGTCTCCTACAGTACTATGACGGTCAGTCAGCCAGTGGAATGGTCTAGTCTCCTACAGTACTATGACGGTCAGTCAGCCAGTGGAATGGTCTAGTCTCCTACAGTACTATGACGGTCAGTCAGCCAGTGGAATGGTCTAGTCTCCTACAGTACTATGACGGTCAGTCAGCCAGTAGAATGGTCTAGTCTCCTACAGTACTATGACGGTCAGCCAGCCAGTAGAATGGTCTAGTCTCCTACAGTACTATGACGGTCAGTCAGCCAGTAGAATGGTCTAGTCTCCTACAGTACTATGACGGTCAGTCAGCCAGTGGAATGGTCTAGTCTCCTACAGTACTATGACGGTCAGTCAGCCAGTAGAATGGTCTAGTCTCCCACAGTACTATGACGGTCAGTCAGTCAGTAGAATGGTCTAGTCTCCTACAGTACTATGACGGTCAGTAGAATGGTCTAGTCTCCTACAGTACTATGACGGTCAGTAGAATGGTCTAGTCTCCTACAGTACTATGACGGTCAGTCAGCCAGTAGAATGGTCTAGTCTCCTACAGTACTATGACGGTCAGTCAGCCAGTAGAATGGTCTAGTCTCCTACAGTACTATGACGGTCAGTCAGCCAGTGGAATGGTCTAGTCTCCTACAGTACTATGACGGTCAGTCAGCCAGTAGAATGGTCTAGTCTCCTACAGTACTATGACGGTCAGTCAGCCAGTAGAATGGTCTAGTCTCCTACAGTACTATGACGGTCAGTCAGCCAGTAGAATGGTCTAGTCTCCTACAGTACTATGACGGTCAGTCAGCCAGTAGAATGGTCTAGTCTCCTACAGTACTATGACGGTCAGTCAGCCAGTAGAATGGTCTAGTCTCCTACAGTACTATGACGGTCAGTCAGCCAGTAGAATGGTCTAGTCTCCTACAGTACTATGACGGTCAGTCAGCCAGTAGAATGGTCTAGTCTCCTACAGTACTATGACGGTCAGTCAGCCAGTAGAATGGTCTAGTCTCCTACAGTACTATGACGGTCAGTCAGCCAGTAGAATGGTCTAGTCTCCTACAGTACTATGACGGTCAGTCAGCCAGTAGAATGGTCTAGTCTCCTACAGTACTATGACGGTCAGTCAGCCAGTAGAATGGTCTAGTCTCCTACAGTACTATGACGGTCAGCCAGCCAGTAGAATGGTCTAGTCTCCTACAGTACTATGACGGTCAGCCAGCCAGTGGAATGGTCTAGTCTCCTACAATTTTAACCGTGTTGAATTATTCCAATTATTGGCCTGCTGATTAAACAACATGTGACGCCTCTCTCCGGCTCCACTAGGTCCTTAAAACACCCCCCCCCCATCACCATCTACATCTCCAATGCAGGAAACTCCAACACCCCTCTGTCACAAAGAACTAACCAAAACCACAAGATAACAAAACAACAACAACTTGTCAACGTAAAAGCCCTACGACGATAACAACATATGGTAGGTCACATCTTTGGAATTTGCAACACTGGCGCAGGCAGAGGAGCAGATCGAGGTGGTGGATCAATGGCTATCCCAGAATCTGCAACACTGACCCAGGCAGAGGAGCAGATTGAGGTGGTGGATCAATGGCTATCCCAGGGAGACAGACGGACTGACAGGACAACTCTGTGACTATGGGTTGGTAGCAGGCAGTAGCTTTTTCCATCAGATGCAGCAGTAGAAGCTGAGGGAAGGGCCTCAAACATGCAATCTTAGATTGCTTATTGTTGTTGAGGTGGGGCAGGAGTAGTTGAGGAGGGGGGTGGGGGACGCAGGCAGGGTAGGTGGCAGGAGTGGTGGGGGCGACGCAGGCAGGGTAGGTGGCAGATGTCCCCAGGCAGGCTGAGGCAGGCGCTAAGACAGACAGACAGACTCTGTGGGTTTAGTTTTGTGCTGCTTTCCAATCAAAGACCCAGAAGCCTGGGTATCACTCACTCCACCTCGCGGTGCACCTCTGACGCGTTCGCCCGGCAGATTGGGCAAGTGCGATTGGTCTAGAAGGAAGACAAAAAAAAAGAGGTGTTAACCTGTCCATCGCACTTGGGCTCTGGTCAAAAGTAGTGTACTACATAGGGAACAGGGTGCCACCCTGGTTAAAAGTAGTGTACTATATAGGGAATAGGGTGCCACCCTGGTTAAAAGTAGTGCATTATATAGGGAATAGGGTGCCACCCTGGTTAAAAGTAGTGTACTATATAGGGAATAGGGTGCCACCCTGGTCAAACGTAGTGTACTATATAGGGAATAGGGTGCCACCCTGGTTAAAAGTAGTGCATTATATAGGGAATAGGGTGCCACCCTGGTTAAAAGTAGTGTACTATATAGGGAATAGGGTGCCACCCTGGTCAAACGTAGTGTACTATATAGGGAATAGGGTGCCACCCTGGTCAATCGTAGTGCACTATATAGGGAATAGGGTGCCATTTGAGACCGTAGAGTTAACAATGGGATGGGCTTACCTTTAACCATTTGTCAACACACTTGGCGTGGAACTCGTGGTTGCAGGGTAATACCCTCAGCAGCTGCCGACACTCGAAGTCACTAAAGCACACAACACACCTGGAAGAGAGAGTATCACACAGAGCATCATCAGGTTCTGAAATACTGCATGTTTAAAAAGGACAAGACAGTTACTGTTACAATGGATGAGTGGATGGATGGATGGGTGAATGGATGGATGGGATGGATGGATGGATGGATGGGTGGGTGGGTGGATGGATGGGTGGGTGGGTGGATGGATGGGTGGATGGATAGAAGGGTGGGTAGATGGATGGATGGGTGGATGGATGGGTGGGTGGATGGATGGATGGATGGATGGGGTGGATGGATGGATAGAAGGGTGGGTAGATGGATGGAAGGGTGGATGGATGGATGGGGTGGATGGATGGATGGATAGAAGGGTGGGTAGATGGATGGATGGGTGGATGGGTGGATGGGTGGATGGAAGGGTGGATGGATGGATGGATAGTAGGGCTGAGCAATACAACCAAAATATCATATCACAATATTGTTCACAGTATTTGATATTATTTTATGTTTTGGAACAATAAAAGTTACAAATATACTTCATTTTATTTCACCTTTATTTAACCAGGTCGGCTAGTTGAGAACACCTTTATTTAACCAGGTAGGCTAGTTGAGAACACCTTTATTTAACCAGGTCGGCTAGTTGAGAACAAGTTCTCATTTACAATTGCGACCTGGCCAAGATAAAGCAAAGCAGTTCGACAGATACAACGACACAGAGTTACACATGGAGTAAAACAAACATACAGTCAATAATACAGTAGAATAAAACAAATTATATTTACAGTGGGTGCAAATGAGGTAAGATAAGGGGAGTTAAGGCAATAAATAGGCCATGATGTAGTTCATGATCCTAGGGTGGCAACACATACATTATAAGTGACTGATTGGTTTATACTGTTCAATCCTTCAGCATTTTCATAAATGTCTGCATTTCCTCCATAAAGGTGGTTGTCAACAGCCATATAAATTCCAAACGAAGAAAAAACATAAGCCCGAAGGAAGGAGAAGAGATGAAGAACAACTCATTTGGTTGACCGTTTCATCTGTGGATTCATTGTCAGAGTAGAGGACCTTGTGCATTTCAGGTAAAATAACAACCCAATGTTTATATCCCAGGATAAATTATCTAGCAACAGCAAGCTAGATAAATTGCCATAAATGTTTAATGCTTTTCAACCTCTGGTCAGCACGTAAGACCGCTGTGCCACTCGGGAGGCCCCCAGGATGGAAGTTCCACGTGTAGCTAGATGTAGCATGCTAATGCTAGATGTAGCATGCTAATGCTAGATGTAGCATGCTAATGCTAATGCTAACTAGCTGGCCTGGCACATTCTTTTCCATGAACAGTGGTGTGAGAGGGGGGCGGGGCGTGGTGTGAGAGGGAGGGCGGGGTGTGAGGGGGGCGGGGTGTGAGAGGGGGGCAGGGCTGGGTGTGAGAGGGGGGCGGGGCTGGGTGTGAGAAGTGGCAGGGCGTGGTGTGAGAAGTGGCAGGGCTTGGTGTGAGAAGGGGCACGGCTGGGTGTGAGAAGGGGCAGGGCTGGGTGTGAGAAGGGGCAGGGCTGGGTGTGAGAAGGGGCAGGGCTGGGTGTGAGAAGGGGCAGGGCTGGGCGTGAGAAGGGGCAGGGCTGGGTGTGAGAAGGGGCAGGGCTGGGTGTGAGAGGTGGCAGGGCGTGGTGTGAGAGGGTGGCAGGGCTTGGTGTGAGAGGTGGCAGGGCTTGGTGTGAGAGGTGGCAGGGCTTGGTGTGAGAAGGGGGCAGGGCTGGGTGTGAGAAGGGGCAGGGCGTGGTGTGAGAAGGGGCAGGGCTGGGTGTGAGAAGTGGTGTGAGAAGTGGCAGGGCTGGGTGTGAGATGTGGTGTGAGAAGGGGCAGGGCTGGGTGTGAGAAGGGGCAGGGCTGGGTGTGAGAAGTGGTGTGAGAAGTGGCAGGGCTGGGTGTGAGAAGGGGCAGGGCTGGGTGTGAGAAGGGGCAGGGCTGGGTGTGAGAAGGGGCAGGGCTGGGTGTGAGAAGGGGCAGGGCTGGGTGTGAGAAGGGGCAGGGCTGGGTGTGAGAAGGGGCAGGGCTGGGTGTGAGAAGGGGCAGGGCTGGGTGTGAGAAGGGGCAGGGCTGGGTGTGAGAAGGGGCAGGGCTGGGTGTGAGAAGGGGCAGGGCTTGGTGTGAGAAGGGGCAGGGCTTGGTGTGAGAAGGGGCAGGGCTTGGTGTGAGAAGGGGCAGGGCTTGGTGTGAGAAGGGGCAGGGCTGGGTGTGAGAAGGGGCAGGGCTGGGTGTGAGAAGGGGCAGGGCTTGGTGTGAGAAGGGGCTTGGTGTGAGAAGGGGCAGGGCTTGGTGTGAGAAGGGGCAGGGCTTGGTGTGAGAAGGGGCAGGGCTGGGTGTGAGAAGTGGCAGGGCTGGGTGTGAGAAGTGGCAGGGCTTGGTGTGAGAAGTGGCAGGGCTTGGTGTGAGAAGGGGCAGGGCTGGGTGTGAGAAGGGGCAGGGCTGGGTGTGAGAAGTGGCAGGGCTGGGTGTGAGAAGGGGCAGGGCTTGGTGTGAGAAGGGGCAGGGCTTGGTGTGAGAAGGGGCAGGGCTTGGTGTGAGAAGGGGCAGGGCTGGGTGTGAGAAGTGGCAGGGCTGGGTGTGAGAAGGGGCAGGGCTTGGTGTGAGAAGGGGCAGGGCTTGGTGTGAGAAGGGGCTTGGTGTGAGAAGGGGCAGGGCTGGGTGTGAGAAGTGGCAGGGCTTGGTGTGAGAAGGGGCAGGGCTGGGTGTGAGAAGGGGCAGGGCTGGGTGTGAGAAGTGGCAGGGCTGGGTGTGAGAAGGGGCAGGGCTGGGTGTGAGAAGTGGCAGGGCTTGGTGTGAGAAGGGGCAGGGCTGGGTGTGAGAAGGGGCAGGGCTGGGTGTGAGAAGTGGCAGGGCTGGGTGTGAGAAGTGGCAGGGCTGGGTGTGAGAAGGGGCAGGGCTGGGTGTGAGAAGTGGCAGGGCTTGGTGTGAGAAGTGGCATGCATCAGGAGGAGAGGGAGAAAGACAACTCAAGTAGAAAACGGAGTAAAATATCTAAAAAACAGACATTACACGCGCCGGAGGTGCGTATCACATTTAACAAACCAAATAAATACCATTGTAGAAGTTAAAAACCCAAACCGGTCCGTGCATTAATACCGGTATATTACCGCCCAGCCCTATTCAACCAGCCAGACAGGTAGATGGGTGAAATAAGACAGATGATCTCACAGCGTTTGTTCAGATTGATGGTTGTCGAGGTTGAACCTGTAGGATGGAAGCTGCTCGATGTCTGCCTTGGTGATTCCTCGTGGTTTAGCCTCTCCCAGCCTTTCAGCCAGGTTCAGTAATGCCTGAGGGGGTGTGAGAGATATATTCAGGGACAGTTGTTTTGGTTTAGCCTCTCCCAGCCTTTCAGCCAGGTTCAGTAATGCCTGAGGGGGTGTGAGAGATATATTCAGGGACAGTTGTTTTGGTTTATTTTTTCTTGACCAGTATTTTAAAACATTATCAACTAGGTTTGGAAATGATCCTAGGAAATGGGCTTTAAATGACACAATTTGTCTGTAATCAGCCTGACCAACCGGTGTCTGTCTATAGCCCCTGTACTGTATATAGCCCCTGTACTGTATATAGCCCCTCTACTGTATGTAGCCTCTACTGTATATAGCCTCTCTACTGTATATAGCCTCTACTGTATATAGCCTCTCTACTGTATATAGCCTCTCTACTGTCTATAGCCCCTCTACTGTCTATAGCCCCTCTACTGTCTATAGCCCCTCTACTGTCTATAGCCCCTCTACTGTCTATAGCCCCTCTACTGTCTATAGCCCCTCTACTGTCTATAGCCCCTCTACTGTATATAGCCTCTAAACTGTATATAACCTCTCTACTGTATATAGCCTCACTACTGTATATAGCCTCTCTACTGTCTATAGCCCCTCTACTGTCTATAGCCTCTAAACTGTATATAGCCTCTCTACTGTATATAGCCTCTACTGTATATAGCCTCTCTACTGTATATAGCCTCTCTACTGTATATAGCCTCTCTACTGTATATAGCCTCTACTGTATATAGCCTCTACTGTATATAGCCTCTACTGTATATAGCCTCTACTGTATATAGCCTCTACTGTATATAGCCTCTACTGTATATAGCCTCTACTGTATATAGCCTCTCTACTGTATATAGCCTCTCTACTGTATATAGCCTCTCTACTGTATATAGCCTCTCTACTGTATATAGCCTCTCTACTGTATATAGCCTCTCTACTGTATATAGCCTCTCTACTGTATATAGCCTCTACTGTATATAGCCTGTCTTCTTACTGTTGTTTTATTTCTTTACCCACCTATTGTTCACCTAATACCTTTTTTTCACTATTGGTTAGAGCCTGGAAGTAAGCATTTCACTGTGAGGTCTACTACACCTGTTGTATTCAGCATTTCACTGTGAGGTCTACTACACCTGTTGTATTCAGCATTTCACTGTGAGGTCTACTACACCGGTTGTATTCAGCATTTCACTGTAAGGTCTACTACACCTGTTGTATTCAGCATTTCACTGTAAGGTCTACTACACCTGTTGTATTCAGCATTTCACTGTGAGGTCTACTACACCTGTTGTATTCAGCATTTCACTGTGAGGCCTACTACACCTGTTGTATTCAGCATTTCACTGTAAGGTCTACTACACCTGTTGTATTCAGCATTTCACTGTGAGGCCTACTACACCTGTTGTATTCAGCATTTCACTGTGAGGCCTACTACACCTGTTGTATTCAGCATTTCACTGTGAGGTCTACTACACCTGTTGTATTCAGCATTTCACTGTAAGGTCTACTACACCTGTTGTATTCAGCATTTCACTGTGAGGTCTACCTACACATGTTGTATTCAGCATTTCACTGTGAGGTCTACCTACACCTGTTGTATTCAGCATTTCACTGTAAGGTCTACTACACCTGTTGTATTCAGCATTTCACTGTGAGGTCTACTACCCCTGTTGTATTCAGCATTTCACTGTGAGGTCTACTACACCTGTTGTATTCAGCATTTCACTGTGAGGTCTACTACCCCTGTTGTATTCAGCATTTCACTGTGAGGTCTACTACCCCTGTTGTATTCAGCATTTCACTGTAAGGTCTACTACACCTGTTGTATTCAGCATTTCACTGTGAGGTCTACTACACCTGTTGTATTCAGCATTTCACTGTGAGGTCTACTACACCTGTTGTATTCAGCATTTCACTGTAAGGTCTACTACACCTGTTGTATTCAGCATTTCACTGTAATGTCTACTACACCTGTTGTATTCAGCATTTCACTGTAAGGTCTACTACACCTGTTGTATTCAGCATTTCACTGTGAGGTCTACTACACCTGTTGTATTCAGCATTTCACTGTAAGGTCTACTACACCTGTTGTATTCAGCATTTCACTGTGAGGTCTACCTACACATGTTGTATTCAGCATTTCACTGTGAGGTCTACCTACACATGTTGTATTCAGCATTTCACTGTGAGGTCTACTACACCTGTTGTATTCAGCATTTCACTGTAAGGTCTACCTACACCTGTTGTATTCAGCATTTCACTGTAAGGTCTACTACACCTGTTGTATTCAGCATTTCACTGTAAGGTCTACTGCACCTGTTGTATTCAGTATTTCACTGTAAGGTCTACCTACACCTGTTGTATTCAGCATTTCACTGTAAGGTCTACTACACCTGTTGTATTCAGCATTTCACTGTAAGGTCTACTACACCTGTTGTATTCAGCATTTCACTGTGAGGTCTACTACCCCTGTTGTATTCAGCATTTCACTGTGAGGTCTACCTACACCTGTTGTATTCAGCATTTCACTGTAAGGTCTACCTACACCTGTTGTATTCAGCATTTCACTGTGAGGTCTACTACCCCTGTTGTATTCAGCATTTCACTGTAAGGTCTACTACACCTGTTGTATTCAGCATTCCACTGTGAGGTCTACTACACCTGTTGTATTCAGCATTTCACTGTGAGATCTACTACACCTGTTGTATTCAGCATTTCACTTTAAGGTCTACTACACCTGTTGTATTCAGCATTTCACTGTAAGGTCTACTACACCTGTTGTATTCAGCATTTCACTGTGAGGTCTACTACCCCTGTTGTATTCAGCATTTCACTGTAAGGTCTACTACACCGGTTGTATTCAGCATTTCACTGTAAGGTCTACTACACCTGTTGTATTCAGCATTTCACTGTAAGGTCTACTACACCTGTTGTATTCAGCGCACGTAACAAATAAACTTTGATTTGATTTAACCAATTAAATAATGTTGGAGAGGATCAGATGGAAGTGAGGTATAGAATCACTGAACTACAAATACTATTCTCTGCCAAATAATAGGCTTTTTACCATTAAGATTCGTAGAGCTACGTCTCTCCTGGCTTAAATACTTATTTTCCACCATCATTTGCAAATAAATTCATAAAAAATCCTACAATGTGATTTTCTGGATTTCTTTTCTCATTTTCTCTGTCATAGTTGAAGTGTACCTATGATGAAAATTACAGGCCTCTCTCATCTTTTTAAGTGGGAGAACTTGCACAATTGGTGGCTGACTAAATACTTTTTTTGCCCCACTGTAAATATATATAGATAAAGACAATTTCCAAGGATTTTCTACCTGCAGCAAATCTAGTGGACAATGCTGGAAATACTGGTCCCCCCCCCTCCCCCCCCCCCTCCCCCCTCCCCAAAACAAAACAAAACATCCAAAACAACTGGCCCTGATACACGTGCAGATACAAACACAGAAATAGACAGAAAGAAAAACAAAGTGTGTTTTCTAAGTGTGTTGATGACCTGGTCCTCTCACCTCATAGTTCTCCATCTCCACATCATTTACATCCAGGTCCAGACTGATGGCTGGTCCCACTGCTGTAGGAGGCACAGGAAGCATCGACCTGCACAGAGACAGAACAGTCACATATCAAATCAAAGTTGATTTGTCACGTGCGCCGAATACATCAGGTGTAGTAGACCTCACAGTGAAATGCTTACTTACAGGCTCTAACCAATAGTGCAAAAAAGGTTTTAGGTGAACAATAAGTAAGTAAAGAAATAAAACAACAGTAAAAAGACAGGCTGCATACAGTAGAGAGGCTATATACAGTAGAGGCTATATACAGTAGAGAGGCTATATACAGTAGAGGGGCTATATACAGTAGAGAGGCTATATACAGTAGAGAGGCTATATACAGTAGAGAGGCTATATACAGTAGAGAGGCTATATACAGTAGAGAGGCTATATACAGTAGAGAGGTTATATACAGTAGAGAGGCTATATACAGTAGAGAGGCTATATACAGTAGAGGGGCTCTATACAGTAGAGAGGCTCTATACAGTAGAGAGGCTATATACAGTAGAGAGGCTATATACAGTAGAGAGGCTATATACAGTAGAGAGGCTATATACAGTAGAGAGGCTATATACAGTAGAGAGGCTATATACAGTAGAGGGGCTATATACAGTAGAGAGGCTATATACAGTAGAGGGGCTATATACAGTAGAGAGGCTACATACAGTAGAGAGGCTCTACACAGTAGAGGCTATATACAGTAGAGGCTATATACAGTAGAGGCTATATACAGTAGAGGCTATATACAGTAGAGGCTATATACAGTAGAGAGGCTATATACAGTAGAGAGGCTATATACAGTAGAGAGGCTATATACAGTAGAGGCTATATACAGTAGAGGCTATATACAGTAGAGTGGCTATATACAGTAGAGGCTACATACAGTAGAGGCTACATACAGTAGAGGCTACATACAGTAGAGGCTACATACAGTAGAGGCTACATACAGTAGAGGGGCTATATACAGTAGAGAGGCTACATACAGTAGAGAGGCTATATACAGTAGAGAGGCTATATACAGTAGAGAGGCTATATACAGTAGAGGTTATATACAGTAGAGAGGCTATATACAGTAGAGAGGCTATATACAGTAGAGAGGCTATATACAGTAGAGAGGCTATATACAGTAGAGAGGTTATATACAGTAGAGAGGCTATATACAGTAGAGAGGCTATATACAGTAGAGAGGCTACATACAGTAGAGAGGTTAAAGTGACTATGCATATATGATAAACAGAGAATAGCAGCAGCGTAAAAAGAGGTGTTGGCGGGTGGTGGGACACAATGCAGATAGCCCGGTGAGCCAAGGTGCGGGAGCACTGGTTGGTCGGCCCAATTGAGGTAGTATGTACATGAATGTATAGTTAAAGTGACTATGCATAGATGATAATAAACAGAGAGTAGCAGCAGCGTAAAAAGAGAGATTGGTGGGGGTTGGATGGACCCAGACCAAATCGGGACATGACACTTGGGATGTGGAAAAAGGCCATTTATTGTTAAAGTGGTAATAAATATTAAATATAATATAAATATAATATAACTGTTATCTGAGTGTACGGTATACACCTCATGTTGAAAGGTGGTACGATTGTAAGGCCTAAATGACTCTCGAGTCAATGAAAAGCATATGTGTATCATTACGTTCTTTTTTTGGGATTCCATACTCACAGGAAGTAGGGCAGGAAGCCTGGGTAGTAGGGTGGTGGTGGCGGCGGCGGTGGGGGCAGGGGCTGCTGTAACCGGTACCTGTGACCACTGACACGTCGCGGCAGCATGTGGGGGTATGGCTGAACAGGAGACAGACAGACATATAGCTGTTAACATGGTGGTGGTGAACTATGGAAGTGACTGGTTATTTAAAATGGTAATTACGCCAGCTCTGTTGATTTAGCTAGTTCTACAATCTAGAGTCTGACCACTAGGAAGGGTCAGGCTGAGCTGGTTAGAGTCTGACCACTAGGAAGGGTCAGGCTGAGCTGGTTAGAGTCTGACCACTAGGAAGGGTCAGGCTGAGCTGGTTAGAGTCTGACCACTAGGAAGGGTCAGGCTGAGCTGGTTAGAGTCTGACCACTAGGAAGGGTCAGGCTGAGCTGGTTAGAGTCTGACCACTAGGAAGGGTCAGGCTGAGCTGGCTAAATGAAAGGTCAGTCTGAGCTGGTTAGAGTCCTACCACAGTAAAGGATTATGGCTAGATAGCTCTATGTTTGCTAACTGTGTATAGTGAAGACATGAGGTCTTACCACAGTAAAGGGTTAACCCATTCATAGAGGCTAATGACCTTTATAGCCTATTGACGATAGTATCTTCTAGCCAGGGGAGTTTTGTTTAAGATCCCAGACGTTTATTCTGAACGTTGAAACTCATTGCTTGCAATACGATTTTGGAAACGTAGCTTTCATATCAACCCAATGATAATTTTTTATTTTAAACAATGTACTACACATCTTTATAGGGTTATTGTTCCCACACGGCCATATCAACAGGTTACAGCGCTTGTTTACGGAAGACAGAAGCGGCCATCTAGCGTGCTCCCAACACCTGTGCTAATTAGCCATCTAGCGTGCTCCAAACACCTGTGCTAATTAGCCACCTAGCGTGCTCCCAACACCTGTGCTAATTAGCCATCTAGCGTGCTCCCAACACCTGTGCTAATTAGCCATCTAGCGTGCTCCCAACACCTGTGCTAGTTAGCCACCTAGCGTGCTCCCAACACCTGTGCTAATTAGCCATCTAGCGTGCTCCAACACCTGTGCTAATTAGCCATCTAGCGTGCTCCCAACACCTGTGCTAATTACATCTAGCATGCTCCCAACACCTGTGCTAATTAGCCATCTAGCGTGCTCCCAACACCTGTGCTAATTAGCCACCTAGCGTGCTCCCAACACCTGTGCTAATTAGCCACCTAGCGTGCTCTCAACACCTGTGCTAATTAGCCATCTAGCGTGCTCCCAACACCTGTGCTAATTAGCCATCTAGCGTGCTCCCAACACCTGTGCTAATTAGCCACCTAGCGTGCTCCCAACACCTGTGCTAATTAGCCATCTAGCGTGCTCCAACACCTGTGCTAATTAGCCATCTAGCGTGCTCCCAACACCTGTGCTAATTACATCTAGCATGCTCCCAACACCTGTGCTAATTAGCCATCTAGCGTGCTCCCAACACCTGTGCTAATTAGCCACCTAGCGTGCTCCCAACACCTGTGCTAATTAGCCACCTAGCGTGCTCTCAACACCTGTGCTAATTAGCCATCTAGCGTGCTCCCAACACCTGTGCTAATTAGCCACCTAGCGTGCTCTCAACACCTGTGCTAATTAGCCATCTAGCGTGCTCCCAACACCTGTGCTAATTAGCCATCTAGCGTGCTCCCAACACCTGTGCTAATTAGCCATCTAGCGTGCTCCCAACACCTGTGCTAATTAGCCATCTAGCGTGCTCCCAACACCTGTGCTAATTAGCCACCTAGCGTGCTCCCAACACCTGTGCTAATTAGCCATCTAGCGTGCTCCCAACACCTGCGCTAATTAGCCATCTAGCGTGCTCCCAACACCTGTGCTAATTAGCCATCTAGCGTGCTCCCAACACCTGTGCTAATTACATCTAGCATGCTCCCAACACCTGTGCTAATTAGCCATCTAGCGTGCTCCCAACACCTGTGCTAATTAGCCACCTAGCGTGCTCCCAACACCTGTGCTAATTAGCCACCTAGCGTGCTCCCAACACCTGTGCTAATTAGCCATCTAGCGTGCTCCCAACACCTGTGCTAATTAGCCATCTAGCGTGCTCCCAACACCTGTGCTAATTAGCCATCTAGCGTGCTCCCAACACCTGTGCTAATTAGCCATCTAGCGTGCTCCCAACACCTGTGCTAATTAGCCATCTAGCGTGCTCCCAACACCTGCGCTAATTAGCCATCTAGCGTGCTCCCAACACCTGTGCTAATTAGCCACCTAGCGTGCTCCCAACACCTGTGCTAATTACATCTAGCATGCTCCCAACACCTGTGCTAATTAGCCATCTAGCGTGCTCCCAACACCTGTGCTAATTAGCCACCTAGCGTGCTCCCAACACCTGTGCTAATTAGCCATCTAGCGTGCTCCCAACACCTGTGCTAATTAGCCATCTAGCGTGCTCCCAACACCTGTGCTAATTAGCCATCTAGCGTGCTCCCAACACCTGTGCTAATTAGCCACCTAGCGTGCTCCCAACACCTGTGCTAATTAGCCATCTAGCGTGCTCCAACACCTGTGCTAATTAGCCATCTAGCGTGCTCCCAACACCTGTGCTAATTACATCTAGCATGCTCCCAACACCTGTGCTAATTAGCCATCTAGCGTGCTCCCAACACCTGTGCTAATTAGCCACCTAGCGTGCTCCCAACACCTGTGCTAATTAGCCACCTAGCGTGCTCTCAACACCTGTGCTAATTAGCCATCTAGCGTGCTCCCAACACCTGTGCTAATTAGCCATCTAGCGTGCTCCCAACACCTGTGCTAATTAGCCATCTAGCGTGCTCCCAACACCTGTGCTAATTAGCCATCTAGCGTGCTCCCAACACCTGTGCTAATTAGCCACCTAGCGTGCTCCCAACACCTGTGCTAATTAGCCATCTAGCGTGCTCCCAACACCTGTGCTAATTAGCCATCTAGCGTGCTCCCAACACCTGTGCTAATTAGCCATCTAGCGTGCTCCCAACACCTGTGCTAATTACATCTAACATGCTCCCAACACCTGTGCTAATTAGCCATCTAGCGTGCTCCCAACACCTGTGCTAATTAGCCACCTAGCGTGCTCCCAACACCTGTGCTAATTAGCCACCTAGCGTGCTCCCAACACCTGTGCTAATTAGCCATCTAGCGTGCTCCCAACACCTGTGCTAATTAGCCATCTAGCGTGCTCCCAACACCTGTGCTAATTAGCCATCTAGCGTGCTCCCAACACCTGTGCTAATTAGCCATCTAGCGTGCTCCCAACACCTGTGCTAATTAGCCATCTAGCGTGCTCCCAACACCTGTGTGTAAGCTAACTGGGGAGGAAGTGTAGTTTGGCAAACGTTAGGCACAAACGGCGTATGGATCTGTGCAACACTGCTACAGTAAAATGATATTTTTAAGATTATTTCCTCGCTGATGAAAAGGGGTACATCCTACTAGTCAATTTTGATTGTTGTTTTTCAACATGAAATTTATTATGAAATAAAATATGTTACGATGGTTTTAAAGCTTTTTAAAAATGGAAATTCAAAAGTAAAAAAAACGGTGAACTTTCAAAACATTTAAAATATTCCATCGTCTCTGTCAACATCAACAGGAAATTATATTATACATTTCAGTTGTGTATACAACTTAGTTTTTATTTTATGACTATTCTTTTTCATTCCTTAAAAAGGGATCACCTCATCTCTGCTCAGTAGAAGTCAGCCAGACAAATGTCTTCAGTCATTCTATTCTGCCTACTGCAGAGCTGGCTGACTAAAATCATTTCACTAGTTCTTCAAATTAGATAAGGTACACTTTCATGAACTGTCTCTGCCCCTCTCGTCATTGTGTTGTGTACATTCCTCTCTCTTATACGGTCCCATGTGTATCTAACCTAACATAGCAGGCTTAGAAGTTTATCCTTCCAGAGATCTGTATACGATGACGAGATGCTCATGTCTATGCCTTAACGATGGGAGTCGTTGTCCCAAAGCCCATAGTAACGCATTGGGCTTATTTGGACTGATTTTGGTGAGAGTGAAACCTCTTGCTTCACCTCTTACTCTCCGATCCGTCTCAGAGCCTGAAAAAAAAAATGCTGCAATGGATTACAGTCATTGTAGTTCATTCCCGCGTTTATTAAAACTACAACTCCCTTCAGCCCAGCGTCCCACATACACTACTGCTCGCCCCACATCTCATTCATGGGCATTAACATGGAGTTGGTCCCCCCTTTACTGCACTAGTGAAGTCGGGCACTGAGGTTGGGTCGATAAGGCCTGGCTCGCAGTTGGAGTTCCAATTCATCCCAAAGAAGCTCAATGGGGTTGAGGTCAGGGCTTAGTGCAGGTCAGTCAAGTTCTTCCACACCGATCTCGACAAACCATTTCTGTATGGACCTCACTTTGTGCATGGGGGAGGGGGGGGGGGGGCAAACTGTTGCCACAAAGTTGGAAGCACAGAATCATCTAGAATGCCATTGTATGCTGTAGCGTTAAGATTTCCTTTCACTGGAACTAAGGGGTCTGAACCATGAAAAACAGCCCCAGACCATTATTCCTCCTCCACCAAACATTACAGTTGGCACTATGTATTCGAGCAGGTAGCGTTCTCCTGGCATCCAACAAACCCAGATCTGTCCATTGGATTGCCAGATGGACTGCCAGATGGACTGCCAGATGGACTGCCAGATGGCGATTCATCACTCCAGATAAAGCATTTTCACTGCTCCAGAGCTTTACGTCACTCCAGCCGACGCTTGGCATTGCACGTGGGAATCTTAGGCTTGTGTGCAGCTGCTCTGCCATGGAAACCCATTTAAACCTTGACCCAGAAAATATAAAAAACTATCGGCCTATATCGAATCTTCCATTCCTCTCAAAAATTTTAGAGAAGGCTGTTGCGCAGCAACTCACTGCCTTCCTGAAGACAAACAATGTATACGAAATGCTTCAGTCTGGTTTTAGACCCCATCATAGCACTGAGACGGCACTTGTGAAGGTGGTAAATGACATTTTAATGGCATCGGACCGAGGCTCTGCATCTGTCCTCGTGCTCCTAGACCTTAGTGCTGCTTTTGATACCATCGATCACCACATTCTTTTGGAGAGATTGGAAACCCAAATTGGTCTACACGGACATGTTCTGGCCTGGTTTAGATCTTATCTGTCGGAAAGATATCAGTTTGTCTCTGTGAATGGTTTGTCCTCTGACAAATCAACTGTAAATTTCGGTGTTCCTCAAGGTTCCGTTTTAGGACCACTATTGTTTTCACTATATATTTTACCTCTTGGGGATGTTATTCGAAAACATAATGTAAACTTTCACTGCTATGCGGATGACACACAGCTGTACATTTCAATGAAACATGGTGAAGCCCCAAAATTGCCCTCGCTAGAAGCATGTGTTTCAGACATAAGGAAGTGGATGGCTGCAAACTTTCTACTATTAAACTCGGACAAAACAGAGATGCTTGTTCTAGGTCCCAAGAAACAAAGAGATCTTCTGTTGAATCTGACAATTAATCTTAATGGTTGTACAGTCGTCTCAAATAAAACTGTGAAGGACCTCGGCGTTACTCTGGACCCTGATCTCTCTTTTGAAGAACATATCAAGACCATTTCGAGGACAGCTTTTTTCCATCTACGTAACATTGCAAAAATCAGAAACTTTCTGTCCAAAAATGATGCAGAAAAATTAATCCATGCTTTTGTCACTTCTAGGTTAGACTACTGCAATGCTCTATTTTCCGGCTACCCGGATAAAGCACTAAATAAACTTCAGTTAGTGCTAAATACGGCTGCTAGAATCCTGACTAGAACCAAAAAATTTGATCATATTACTCCAGTGCTAGCCTCTCTACACTGGCTTCCTGTCAAAGCAAGGGCTGATTTCAAGGTTTTACTGCTAACCTACAAAGCATTACATGGGCTTGCTCCTACCTATCTCTCTGATTTGGTCCTGCCGTACATACCTATACGTACGCTACGGTCACAAGACGCAGGCCTCCTAATTGTCCCTAGAATTTCTAAGCAAACAGCTGGAGGCAGGGCTTTCTCCTATAGAGCTCCATTTTTATGGAACGGTCTGCCTACCCATGTCAGAGACGCAAACTCGGTCTCAACCTTTAAGTCTTTACTGAAGACTCATCTCTTCAGTGGGTCATATGATTGAGTGTAGTCTGGCCCAGGAGTGGGAAGGTGAACGGAAAGGCTCTGGAGCAACGAACCGCCCTTGCTGTCTCTGCCTGGCCGGTTCCCCTCTTTCCACTGGGATTCTCTGCCTCTAACCCTATTACAGGGGCTGAGTCACTGGCTTGCTGGGGCTCTCTCATGCTGTCCCTGGAGGGGGTGCGTCACCTGAGTGGGTTGATTCACTGTTGTGGTCATCCTGTCTGGGTTGGCGCCCCCCCCCCCTTGGGTTGTGCCGTGGCGGAGATCTTTGTGGGCTATACTCAGCCTTGTCTCAGGATGGTAAGTTGGTGGTTGAAGATATCCCTCTAGTGGTGTGGGGGCTGTGCTTTGGCAAAGTGGGTGGGGTTATATCCTTCCTGTTTGGCCCTGTCCGGGGGTGTCCTCGGATGGGGCCACAGTGTCTCCTGACCCCTCCTGTCTCAGCCTCCAGTATTTATGCTGCAGTAGTTTATGTGTCGGGGGGCTGGGGTCAGTTTGTTATATCTGGAGTACTTCTCCTGTCCTATTCGGTGTCCTGTGTGAATCTAAGTGTGCGTTCTCTAATTCTCTCCTTCTCTCTTTCTTTCTCTCTCTCGGAGGACCTGAGCCCTAGGACCATGCCCCAGGACTACCTGACATGATGACTCCTTGCTGTCCCCAGTCCACCTGGCCATGCTGCTGTTCCAGTTTCAACTGACCTGAGCCCTAGGACCATGCCCCAGGACTACCTGACATGATGACTCCTTGCTGTCCCCAGTCTACCTGGCCATGCTGCTGCTCCAGTTTCAACTTCCACCTGACTGTGCTGCTGCTCTAGTTTCAACTGTTCTGCCTTATTATTATTCGACCATGCTGGTCATTTATGAACATTGAACATCTTGACCATGTTCTGTTATAATCTCCACCCGGCACAGCCAGAAGAGGACTGGCCACCCCACATAGCCTGGTTCCTCTCTAGGTTTCTTCCTAGGTATTGGCCTTTCTAGGGAGTTTTTCCTAGCCACCGTGCTTCTCCACCTGCATTGCTTGCTGTTTGGGGTTTTAGGCTGGGTTTCTGTACAGCACTTTGAGATATCAGCTGATGTACGAAGGGCTATATAAATAAATTTGATTTGATTTGATTTGATTTAATTAAGCTCCTGACGAACAATTCTTGGGTTCTGCGATTTTGTGTGGCCTACAATTTTGTGTCTGAGCCGTTGTTTCTCCTAGACGTTTCCACTTCACAATAACAGCACTGAAGAGATGTCCACATACTTTTGATCATGTTGTATAGTTTGACTTCTTGTGAATTATTTGATTTTATCTGTAGAAAAAGGGGCATGAGGCTCACAACAACAACAAAAAATCTGCTAAACGGAATTCAAGTAATTGAACCGACATCGGTCAATTAGCTGTTTAATAACTGGAAGTAAAAAAATACATAAATACAATTTGTTAATCTCTCAGCACTAATATGTACCTCTAACTTCCTTCATACTGGACACAGAGACATAACAATGGTATCCACAAGTTCATCAGACTCTGGGGAAGAAGATAAAGGACCTCACTGCCAAAATCCCCAAGTATCCCTTTAACAACGTAAAAATACCAGGATGTACTTCCAAAATGTCTAAAAACAAAATGTCCAAGCAAAGCTATTTTTATTTTCTTCTACCTGGGAGTTTCGATTAGTGCTTTTCTGGACATTAGAAAGGTCTCTTAATTAACACACAGATACTAGCTAGCTCTGTGAGGTAAAGTCTTACCACTGGGCAGGGCAGGTGGGAGGTAAAGTCTTACCACTGGGGAGGGCAGGTGGGAGGTAAAGTCTTACCACTGGGCAGGGCAGGTGAGAGGTAAAGTCTTACCACTGGGCAGGGCAGGTGGGAGGTAAAGTCTTACCACTGGGGAGGGCAGGTGGGAGGTAAAGTCTTACCACTGGGGAGGGCAGGTGGGAGGTAGAGTCTTACCATTGGGGAGGGCAGGTGGGAGGTAAAGTCTTACCATTGGGGAGGGCAGGTGGGAGGTAAAGTCTTACCACTGGGGAGGGCAGGTTGAGGTACAGTCTTACCACTGGGCAGGGCATCTCCTGGTGCAGAGGCTCCTGAGGGAGGTAAAGTCTTACCACTGAGAAGGGCATCTCCTGGTGCAGAGGCTCCTGAGGGAGGTAAAGTCTTACCACTGAGAAGGAGGGCATCTCCTGGTGCAGAGGCTCCTGAGGGAGGTACTGAAGGGGGACAGAGGGAGGCAGCGCTGATGGGTGGTGGAGGCTCGAGGAAGGGTAAGAGAACGTTCCTAATGGATGCTGGTCCCCCCTGAGGTCCACTTCATTCTCTACCCTCTGGAGAGGCTGATGGACAGGAAAGGGAGGGAGTGAGAGAGAGAACTAAAACAGTCAGTGATGGGTTTTATATACACATTCTAACTCTTACTCGTTCCTTTTTAATTTAAATGTGGATCAACTACTATACACAAAGTACAGACAGAAAGTACCACTGAAAGGAATAATAATATATTGGGTAACGCATTCTAACTAAATCCTAGGCGACTAATCACTTTCTGTTTTATTTATGTGGATCAACTACTGTGTATGTGTACTGGATGACGAGGCGTTATTCCAATGTTATTCGTAATGGACATGATTTCGTCCTATATGCCACTCCATTCCCGACATCAGGCAAACTACAACCTCCGGGAGGTTAAAAAAAAAGATAGAAGAAATATACTATTTGGGGTTGAAAAACTCTCCAGGCCAATCTGGAACATCTACAACCTGATATAAAGTATGTATACATTGTAATGGACATACAGTGCCTTCAGGAAGTATTCAAACCCCCTTTGACTTTTTCTCCCCAACTGTGTTACAGACAGAATTAAACATTTATTAAATTGAGATTTTGTGGTCTACACACAATACCTCATAAAATGTGGAATTATGTTTTTAGAAGACAAAAATAATAATAATTACAAATGAAAAGCTGAAATGTCGTGAGTCTTGTTATGGCTTAAGTTCAGGAGTAAATGTCTTAATGAGTCACACAAAGTTGCATGGACTCACTGTGTTCATGATGACTACCACATCTCTGTACCCCACATAGGGTCCTGGTCTAAAGTAGTGCACTATATAGGGAATAGGGTCCTGGTCTAAAGTAGTGCACTATATAGGGAATAGGGTCCTGGTCTAAAGTAGTGCACTATATAGGGAATAGGGTCCTGGTCTAAAGTAGTGCACTATATAGGGAATAGGTCTCTGGTCTAAAGTAGTGCACTATATAGGGAATAGGTCTCTGGTCTAAAGTAGTGCACTATGTAGGGAATAGGGCCCTGGTCTAAAGTAGTGCACTATATATAGGGAATAGGGCCCTGGTCTAAAGTAGTGCACTACATATAGGGAATAGGGCCCTGGTCTAAAGTAGTGCACTATATAGGGAGACATTTGGGACTCCGATGGAGGTACTCACCATGCGTGGGTGCTGCCTCTGGAGAGGGAGGAACTGGCTGAGAGGAGTAAGGTGAGGAGGCTGGTGGGGTGGTGGCCCCGGGGGGTTGGGGTGCAATATAAAATGTTCGCTGGAGATCAGGGGTGGGAAAGCTTGGTAAGACACTGGCAAATGCTGCATTGTACAGGCTTGGATGAGCTAGAATAATAGAGAAGAGAAAACAGACAGAACACACTGTTAATAACAAAAATTGTAATGACAAACGATGGTTCACCATACAGAATAAGACTGGCAGGGCCGTACCTCACCGTACGGCAGGGCCGTACCTCACCGTACGGCAGGGCCGTACCTCAAGAAACCAATTCTACATCAATCAAAGCAGTATACAAATAATAATCAATGGATTAAAAGCCATCTATAATCGAGGGGTATTACCAGCCAACCACGGACAATTCTTACGCTACACGAACAAGGGTGAAATATGTCCATAGCTCAGATGCAATGATGTCAAGAATATTAGCAAATATCATGCTGCTAAACAGCTTAAAAAAAGAAGCAGTGTCGGTAGGGGTGAAGACTGGGGTGCTACATCGACAGTGAACACAACTGAAGTGGAATGGTGTGTTTGTCGGTAGTTGAATGGTGTGTGTGTCGGTAGTTGAATGGTGTGTGTGTCGGTAGTTGAATGGTGTGTGTGTCGGTAGTTGAATGGTGTGTGTGTCGGTAGTTGAATGGTGGTGTGTTTGTCGGTAGTTGAATGGTGGTGTGTTTGTCGGTAGTTGACTGGTGGTGTGTCGGTAGTTGACTGGTGTTGTGTCGGTAGTTGACTGGTGTTGTGTCGGTAGTTGAATGGTGGTGTGTCGGTCGGTAGTTGAATGGTGGTGTGTTGGTCGGTAGTTGAATGGTGGTGTGTTGGTCGGTAGTTGAATGGTGGTGTGTTGGTCGGTAGTTGAATGGTGGTGTGTTGGTCGGTAGTTGAATGGTGGTGTGTTGGTCGGTAGTTGAATGGTGGTGTGTTGGTCGGTAGTTGAATGGTGGTGTGTTGGTCGGTAGTTGAATGGTGGTGTGTTGGTCGGTAGTTGAATGGTGGTGTGTTGGTCGGTAGTTGAATGGTGGTGTGTTGGTCGGTAGTTGAATGGTGGTGTGTTGGTAGTTGAATGGTGGTGTGTTGGTAGTTGAATGGTGGTGTGTTGGTAGTTGAATGGTGGTGTGTTGGTAGTTGAATGGTGGTGTGTTGGTAGTTGAATGGTGGTGTGTTGGTAGTAGGGGTTGGAACCAAAATGATTTTCCAATCGTTTCAATCTGCAGAGAAGCATTATTTTTTTTGTTTCGTTCCAGCAAAATAAAGTTCTGAACCGGTTTGAACCCACAAAAAAGTACTGGTTTATATCGTTCTTTTCTCTTCATTTTTAAAACTGAAATATATATATATTTTAACATTTAGCTCTACATTAAATTACTTAGAACAGCTAGCTGTGGAGTGGGTAAGGAATTTAATGTGTATAGGAAAGTCGTTAAGAGCACATTGTATTTTGCCGTAACAGCATGATTTAATCATAATGAAAGATAAAACGCACACTGTGCTGACAGTCACAGTGTAGTGCGCGAGATGCAACTGTAAGAAGAGAGCGAGAGAGGATGGAGGAAGCTTGCCTTGAAGTGCTGGGCATCTTGTTATGACATCATTATCTGAATTAGGCCCACACAATTATACCTATGGAGGAGTGGCTTCTATGGAGAAACTTTGAATATCTTTTGAATTTGCGAGTTGGTTTAACGTTGGACCAGAGAAGCTAGCTAGCTAACAAGCTTATGGGTGCAGAGCAGCACTAGAATTTAAAACACATCCTACCTTCTTGAAGTTAATAAATCCAATGTGAAATGTGATAATGTTAGTTAATACACTATACTTAAAAAAAAGCTAATCCATTCTTATCTAATTAAACATATCTCCCTAATTTATGAATTACACCTCTAACGTCGTCAGTAGACTACAGTAAGCTAAGATTCAGAGGGGGAGGGGCTACAGTAACCTACGCTTCAGAGGGGGAGGGGCTACAGTAACCTACGCTTCCGAGGGGAGGAGCAGGTATCCTAAACACACACACATTGGCAGATTAAGTTTCTGAGTGACAGAGGGATTTGCATAGACTCTTTGTTTGTGATTTTTGTGGGACTAAAGAAATTGTTATTAACCATTAACCTTTTAAAATAACAGTTCTGTTCCGGAACAGTTTAGATCACTTTTGTTTTTGATTTGGGTTCTGTTCCCCCTGAACCAGTTCCAACCCTTGGTTGGTAGTAGTATGGTGTGTTGGTAGTGGTATGATGGGTTGCTGAGGTATGCTAGCTAGTGTGGCTGGAATGGGTATGGTGCGTAGGAAGAGGTGTGTTAACAGTAGGAAGCAGTGTGTTAACAGTGGGTATGGTGCGTAGGAAGAGGTGTATCAACAGTGGGTATGGTGCGTAGGAAGAGGTGTATCAACAGTGGGTATGGTGCGTAGGAAGAGGTGTATCAACAGTGGGTATGGTGCGTAGGAAGAGGTGTATCAACAGTGGGTATGGTGCGTAGGAAGAGGTGTATCAACAGTGGGTATGGTGCGTAGGAAGAGGTGTATCAACAGTGGGTATGGTGCGTAGGAAGAGGTGTATCAACAGTGGGTATGGTGCGTAGGAAGAGGTGTATCAACAGTGGGTATGGTGCGTAGGAAGAGGTGTATCAACAGTGGGTATGGTGCGTAGGAAGAGGTGTATCAACAGTGGGTATGGTGCGTAGGAAGAGGTGTGTTAACAGTGGGTATGGTGCGTAGGAAGAGGTGTATCAACAGTGGGTATGGTGCGTAGGAAGAGGTGTATCAACAGTGGGTATGGTGTATCAACAGTGGGTATGGTGCGTAGGAAGAGGTGTATCAACAGTGGGTATGGTGTATCAACAGTGGGTATGGTGCGTAGGAAGAGGTGTGTTAACAGTGGGTATGGTGTGTAGGAAGAGGTGTATCAACAGTGGGTATGGTGCGTAGGAAGAGGTGTATCAACAGTGGGTATGGTGCGTAGGAAGAGGTGTGTTAACAGTGGGTATGGTGCGTAGGAAGAGGTGTGTTAACAGTGGGTATGGTGCGTAGGAAGAGGTGTATCAACAGTGGGTATGGTGCGTAGGAAGAGGTGTGTCAACAGTGGGTATGGTGCGTAGGAAGAGGTGTATCAACAGTGGGTATGGTGCGTAGGAAGAGGTGTATCAACAGTGGGTATGGTGCGTAGGAAGAGGTGTATCAACAGTGGGTATGGTGCGTAGGAAGAGGTGTATCAACAGTGGGTATGGTGCGTAGGAAGAGGTGTATCAACAGTGGGTATGGTGAGTAGGAAGTGGTGTATCAACAGTGGGTATGGTGAGTAGGAAGTGGTGTATCAACAGTGGGTATGGTGAGTAGGAAGTGGTGTATCAACAGTGGGTATGGTGCGTAGGAAGTGGTGTATCAACAGTGGGTATGGTGCGTTGCTGACATGGACGTCACTGACATTCCAGCTCTTCCTTTTCAAACTCACAGGAGGAGGAAGGCAGCAGAGCAGAGAGAGCTGTCCGCTGAACATTACCGAGCATGCTGGGAGCTGCTGACTGTTGCACCCTGGGAGAGGTTGCCCGGTGTGGATGGGGAAACCGTGCGTCGTCACCGTGGTAACAGTGTAAGAGATGGGAACGGATCCCTGGTGCATCTTGGTACAAGAGAGAAAACAATGATTCAGTCCCTTTAACAAACAACTTCAAAAGACAAAAAGGTCTCATTTTGAAAACTGTTCTGTGTATTTTCTTCCTCCAAAGCTCACAGTGTCATAGAGACTAACAAACGGCATCAATAACCCACATCTGGCCCAGATCTTAAACCAGTGTGAATTTATAATTCACTAGAGCACGCCATTTTAATTTAAACTTTATTTAACTAGGCAAGTCAGTTAAAGAACTAATTGTTATTTACGATGACGTCCTACCGGGGAACAAGTGGGTTAACTGCCTTGTTCAACATGCACTCTGAAAGTAATGAAAGGAAAGTTGTACACTCTTCTCTAGACTCTTCATTTTGATTGTGTTCCAAATGGTACCGGCAGGGTAGTGGTTAGAGTGTAGAGGGGGCAGGGTAGCCTAGTGGTTAGAGTGTAGAGGGGGCAGGGTAGCCTAGTGGTTAGAGTGTAGAGGGGGCAGGGTAGCCTAGTGGTTAGAGTGTAGAGGAGGCAGGTAGTCTAGTGGTTAGAGTGTAGAGGGGGCAGGGTAGACTAGTGGTTAGAGTGTAGAGGGGGCAGGGTAGCCTAGTGGTTAGAGTGTAGAGGGGGCAGGGTAGCCTAGTGGTTAGAGTGTAGAGGGGGCAGGGTAGCCTAGTGGTTAGAGTGTAGAGGGGGCAGGGTAGCCTAGTGGTTAGAGTGTAGAGGGGGCAGGGTAGCCTAGTGGTTAGAGTGTAGAAGGGGCAGGGTAGTCTAGTGGTTAGAGTGTAGAAGGGGCAGGGTAGTCTAGTGGTTAGAGTGTAGAGGTGGCAGGGTAGCCTAGTGGTTAGAGTGTAGAGGAGGCAGGGTAGTCTAGTGGTTAGAGTGTAGAGGAGGCAGGTAGCCTAGTGGTTAGAGTGTAGAGGGGGCAGGGTAGCCTAGTGGTTAGAGTGTAGAAGGGGCAGGGTAGCCTAGCGGTTAGAGTGTAGAGGGGGCAGAGTAGTCTAGCGGTTAGAGTGTAGAGGGGGCAGGGTAGCCTAGCGGTTAGAGTGTAGAGGGGGCAGGTAGCCTAGTGGTTAGAGTGTAGAGGGGGCAGGGTAGCCTAGTGGTTAGAGTGTAGAGGAGGCAGGGTAGCCTAGTGGTTAGAGTGTAGAGGTGGCAGGGTACCCTAGTGGTTAGAGTGTAGAGGGGGCAGAGTAGTCTAGTGGTTAGAGTGTAGAGGGGGCAGGGTAGCCTAGCGGTTAGAGTGTAGAGGGGGCAGGTAGCCTAGTGGTTAGAGTGTAGAGGGGGCAGGGTAGCCTAGTGGTTAGAGTGTAGAGGAGGCAGGGTAGCCTAGTGGTTAGAGTGTAGAGGGGGCAGGGTAGCCTAGTGGTTAGAGTGTAGAGGGGGCAGGGTGGCCTAGTGGTTAGAGTGTAGAGGGGGCAGGTAGCCTAGTGTTTAGAGTGTAGAGGGGGCAGGTAGCCTAGTGTTTAGAGTGTAGAGGGGGCAGGGTAGTCTAGTGGTTAGAGTGTAGAGGGGGCAGGGTAGTCTAGTGGTTAGAGTGTAGAGGGGGCAGGGTAGCCTAGTGGTTAGAGTGTAGAGGGGGCAGGGTAGCCTAGTGGTTAGAGTGTAGAGGGGGCAGGGTAGCCTAGTGGTTAGAGTGTAGAGGCGGCAGGTAGCCTAGTGGTTAGAGTGTAGAGGAGGCAGGGTAGCCTAGTGGTTAGAGTGTAGAGGGGGCAGGGTAGCCTAGTGGTTAGAGTGTAGAGGAGGCAGGGTAGCCTAGTGGTTAGAGTGTAGAGGGGGCAGGGTAGCCTAGTGGTTAGAGTGTAGAGGCGGCAGGTAGCCTAGTGGTTAGAGTGTAGAGGAGGCAGGGTAGCCTAGTGGTTAGAGTGTAGAGGAGGCAGGTAGCCTAGTGGTTAGAGTGTAGAGGGGGCAGGGTAGCCTAGTGGTTAGAGTGTAGAGGAGGCAGGGTAGCCTAGTGGTTAGAGTGTAGAGGTGGCAGGGTAGCCTAGTGGTTAGAGTGTAGAGGGGGCAGGGTAGCCTAGCGGTTAGAGTGTAGAGGGGGCAGGTAGCCTAGTGGTTAGAGTGTAGAGGGGGCAGGGTAGCCTAGTGGTTAGAGTGTAGAGGAGGCAGGGTAGCCTAGTGGTTAGAGTGTAGAGGGGGCAGGGTAGCCTAGTGGTTAGAGTGTAGAGGGGGCAGGGTGGCCTAGTGGTTAGAGTGTAGAGGGGGCAGGTAGCCTAGTGTTTAGAGTGTAGAGGGGGCAGGTAGCCTAGTGTTTAGAGTGTAGAGGGGGCAGGGTAGTCTAGTGGTTAGAGTGTAGAGGGGGCAGGGTAGTCTAGTGGTTAGAGTGTAGAGGGGGCAGGGTAGCCTAGTGGTTAGAGTGTAGAGGCGGCAGGTAGCCTAGTGGTTAGAGTGTAGAGGAGGCAGGGTAGCCTAGTGGTTAGAGTGTAGAGGGGGCAGGGTAGCCTAGTGGTTAGAGTGTAGAGGAGGCAGGGTAGCCTAGTGGTTAGAGTGTAGAGGGGGCAGGGTAGCCTAGTGGTTAGAGTGTAGAGGGGGCAGGGTAGCCTAGTGGTTAGAGTGTAGAGGGGGCAGGTAGCTTAGTGGTTAGAGTGTAGAGGGGGCAGGGTAGCCTAGTGGTTAGAGTGTAGAGGGGGCAGGGTAGCCTAGTGGTTAGAGTGTAGAGGGGGCAGGGTAGCCTAGTGGTTAGAGTGTAGAGGGGGCAGGGTAGCCTAGTGGTTAGAGTGTAGAGGGGGCAGGTAGCCTAGTGGTTAGAGTGTAGAGGGGGCAGGGTAGCCTAGTGGTTAGAGTGTAGAGGGGGGCAGGTAGCCTAGTGGTTAGAGTGTAGAGGCAGCAGGGTAGCCTAGTGGTTAGAGCGTTGTTCTAGTAACCGGTTGCAAGTTCAAATCCCTGAGCTGACAAGGTACAAATCTGTCGTTCTGCCCCTGAACAGGCAGTTAACCCTCTGTTCCTAGGCCAGTTAACCCTCTGTTCCTAGGCCAGTTAACCCTCTGTTCCTAGGCCAGTTAACCCTCTGTTCCTAGGCCAGTTAACCCTCTGTTCCTAGGCCAGTTAACCCTCTGTTCCTAGGCCAGTTAACCCTCTGTTCCTAGGCCAGTTAACCCTCTGTTCCTAGGCCAGTTAACCCTCTGTTCCTAGGCCAGTTAACCCTCTGTTCCTAGGCCAGTTAACCCTCTGTTCCTAGGCCAGTTAACCCTCTGTTCCTAGGCCAGTTAACCCTCTGTTCCTAGGCCAGTTAACCCTCTGTTCCTAGGCCAGTTAACCCTCTGTTCCTAGGCCAGTTAACCCTCTGTTCCTAGGCCAGTTAACCCTCTGTTCCTAGGCCAGTTAACCCTCTGTTCCTAGGCCAGTTAACCCTCTGTTCCTAGGCCAGTAACCCTCTGTTCCTAGGCCAGTCAACCCACTGTTCCTAGGCCAGTCAACCCACTGTTCCTAGACCAGTCAACCCACTGTTCCTAGACCAGTCAACCCACTGTTCCTAGACCAGTCAACCCACTGTTCCTAGACCAGTCAACCCACTGTTCCTAGACCAGTTCAACCCACTGTTCCTAGACCAGTTAACCCACTGTTCCTAGACCAGTTAACCCACTGTTCCTATACCAGTTAACCCACTGTTCCTAGACCAGTTAACCCACTGTTCCTAGACCAGTTAACCCACTGTTCCTAGACCAGTTAACCCACTGTTCCTAGACCAGTTAACCCACTGTTCCTAGACCAGTTAACCCACTGTTCCTAGACCAGTTAACCCACTGTTCCTAGACCAGTTAACCCACTGTTCCTAGACCAGTTAACCCACTGTTCCTAGACCAGTTAACCCACTGTTCCTAGACCAGTTAACCCACTGTTCCTAGGCCAGTTAACCCACTGTTCCTAGGCCAGTTAACCCACTGTTCCTAGACCAGTTAACCCACTGTTCCTAGACCAGTTAACCCACTGTTCCTAGACCAGTTAACCCACTGTTCCTAGACCAGTTAACCCACTGTTCCTAGACCAGTTAACCCACTGTTCCTAGACCAGTTAACCCACTGTTCCTAGACCAGTTAACCCACTGTTCCTAGACCAGTTAACCCACTGTTCCTAGACCAGTTAACCCACTGTTCCTAGACCAGTTAACCCACTGTTCCTAGACCAGTTAACCCACTGTTCCCAGGCCGTCATTGAAAGTAAGAATTTGTTCTTAACTGACTTGCCTAGTAAAATAAAGGTTAAAAAAATTAAAATGAAGTGCAGTACTTTTGACCAGGGACCCAAAAGGGATTAGGGTCCCTACTACTACAGCGGTGTGTACCTACGCACCTGGTCGTGTAGCTCCACCATGATGGGGGTCTGTTGATGCCGAGGTGGGTGTGCGGCAGGGTGGAGCATGCGTGGCGGGGCACTGGCGTGGCTGTACTGTCTGGCCTCATCTAAAAGAACCTGCTGATGTTGCTGGGAGAAGAGAGGGTGGTGGAAGTTCTCATCCTGGAGCGAGGAGTCGTGCAGTACGACCGGTCGGTCTCGACTCCCCCACTGTCGTCTCACTGGCGGGCTGCAGGAACATCAAGGTAGCACCCCATAAAACATCAGGCATACCATGCATTTAAAAATAAATTAAAAAAGTGTATCCAATTATCTGTTTAGGATATACTTAAGATTGTCTTTAATGTAATGTTATTTATTTTTGTAGTCTGGAACATCAAGTAAGCATACCATGAAACATCAAGGATACCATGCATAGACAATCAACACGATCTGTTTGGGATATACTTAGACAATCAACACGATCTGTTGGGATATACTTAGACAATCAACACGATCTGTTTGGGATATACTTAGACAATCAACACGATCTGTTTGGGATATACTTAGACAATCAACACGATCTGTTTGGGATATACTTAGACAATCAACACGATCTGTTTGGGATATACTTAGACAATCAACACGATCTGTTTGGGATATACTTAGACAATCAACACGATCTGTTTGGGATATACTTAGACAATCAACACGATCTGTTTGGGATATACTTAGACAATCAACACGATCTGTTTGGGATATACTTAGACAATCAACACGATCTGTTTGGGATATACTTAGACAATCAACACGATCTGTTTGGGATATACTTAGACAATCAACACGATCTGTTTGGGATATACTTAGACAATCAACACGATCTGTTTGGGATATACTTAGACAATCAACACGATCTGTTTGGGATATACTTAGACAATCAACACGATCTGTTTGGGATATACTTAGACAATCAACACGATCTGTTTGGGATATACTTAGACAATCAACACGATCTGTTTGGGATATACTTAGACAATCAACACGATCTGTTTGGGATATACTTAGACAATCAACACGATCTGTTTGGGATATACTTAGACAATCAACACGATCTGTTTGGGATATACTTAGACAATCAACACGATCTGTTTGGGATATACTTAGACAATCAACACGATCTGTTTGGGATATACTTAGACAATCAACACGATCTGTTTGGGATATACTTAGACAATCAACACGATCTGTTTGGGATATACTTAGACAATCAACACGATCTGTTTGGGATATACTTAGACAATCAACACGATCTGTTTGGGATATACTTAGACAATCAACACGATCTGTTTGGGATATACTTAGACAATCAACACGATCTGTTTGGGATATACTTAGACAATCAACACGATCTGTTTGGGATATACTTAGACAATCAACACGATCTGTTTGGGATATACTTAGACAATCAACACGATCTGTTTGGGATATACTTAGACAATCAACACGATCTGTTTGGGATATACTTAGACAATCAACACGATCTGTTTGGGATATACTTAGACAATCAACACGATCTGTTTGGGATATACTTAGACAATCAACACGATCTGTTTGGGATATACTTAGACAATCAACACGATCTGTTTGGGATATACTTAGACAATCAACACGATCTGTTTGGGATACTAATCAACACGATCTGTTGGGATATACTTAGACAATCAACACAATCTGTTTGGGATATACTTAGACAATCAACACGATCTGTTTGGGATATACTTAGACAATCAACACGATCTGTTTGGGATATACTTAGACAATCAACACGATCTGTTTGGGATATACTTAGACAATCAACACGATCTGTTTGGGATATACTTAGACAATCAACACGATCTGTTTGGGATATACTTAGACAATCAACACGATCTGTTTGGGATATACTTAGACAATCAACACGATCTGTTTGGGATATACTTAGACAATTTACATTATTTTTCGATACAATCCTTTATACAATTTTATATGCATTTTTTAAATATATATTTTCAACAAATGTTAATTCTGCTTTTCTTCAGTTCATGTAAACTCTGACAGTAGTTTATTAAATACAGTCAAAGAATTGCTGTCTGGGCAGTTGGTCCTTGAATAGAGCACAATTGATTCCTAAACCCTATGTAGTAGACCAGAACACACTATACAGGAAACCTCAGGATGGATGGCCCATTATCCCATGATGACCGTTAATTTATTTTTTAAATAAAAAATGTTTTTAAAAAGAGGGTGGGTGCTTTCCAAATGTCTCCCTATTCCCTAAATAGTGCACTACTTTTGACCAGAGCTTTATGGGTAGTGTACTGTATAGGGAATAGGGTTGCCATTTGGAACACATAAAGTACTAAAGGAGTAAGCACTATTCACCTTCTCCTGAGGTGCACTGGGGTGTTGCAGGGCTCTCCTACGAACCTCCTCTGGTTCAAGGGGGCTGTCGGTGGCCGCCTAGTCACTGCTATTTCCCATGGTCGCATTGGTGACGTCGTGGGGCCCGACAAGTCACACTCTGGAAGAGGAGAGCAGGGGTGCTGGAGGCACGTGCCCTCTAACCTCTGTCTTTACCCTGAAAATAAAACACCATTAGCTTCCCCAACAACACTCACTAGTCTGGATACGCAAAACGGAGGTTGATTTGAAATGTGTGTCTATACATCAAATCATTTCTGGGTAATAATGAATAATAATTGCCAATAAAAGCTGGCAAAAATACACATTTCTCAAGCAAGAATTTAGCTGTGACCGTCTGGGAGGGGAAAACTGAAAACTAGCTGTTATTGGCAGAGAGGTTTGGAACTCTTTGTTAATTGGTCTATTGACCCATATTAACATGTGGTGATGTCACGGTGGAAAGCTGAAACTCCCGCCCATGCAAACCTGCTGATTAGAAGGTCCTGTGCAGATTTCATTGTCAACCAGCAACTATCAGGAAACAACATCTGATCCAATGTTTTCACACTGTTACAGTGTTAGTTTCATCCGCTGTTGTACAATATGAAAAAAACCACACAGGAAAACAGAACTTTGACTGCACCTTTAAGATGTAAAGTTTTTTTTTTTTAAATACTACACTAAGTCACTCTGGATAAGAGCATCTGTTAAATGACAAATGTATAGCTACTGACTGTATGGAGCTATAAGTGCAAGGTATTTACACAGGTAGCCCAAATCTGATGTTTTCCACTAATTGGTCCTTTGACCAATCACGTCAGATTTATTCACAACAAATGTTTTCAGAGATGATCTTGATTGATCCTAAAATCTATAAGTAAAACAAAAATTAAAACACATTGGGCTGCCTGTATAAACGCAGCCAAAGAATCGCTGGACTATTTGAAAGTCATACATTCGTAAATAGGGGGCGCTAACATAAACAAGGAAAGCCATGTGCTCAGGGACAAACAAAGCAACAACAAAGGACGAGGAGTTAGCTAAATAAATAGCAATATCATATTTTTTTTCTCGTTTTAATGAGACGTTACACTTGTATTTTCATTTCCAGTTGCATGGCTGAGATTCCATGATGTTAACGCATTTAGCCTCAAAAAGCACAAAGGTATTGCTTGCAATGGACACAGGAGCCAAGAAATAAGCCAAGAAAACCGTCCACTGTCAACCACTTTTCTTTTTTTGCAGTGTGCGTGTTGCACAAAAGAAGCAAGCTTTTCAAATCAATATTTCGCAAATACGCTAGCTGTCAATAGTTAAATGCACAATAGGAACATGATTAGCATGATAGCTAACCTGCCTAGCCTCTCTGTTTTCCTTTTAGCTAACTGAGAATGCTTAACTAGCTAAACACCTTAAGCAAACCTGCTTTAGTCTCAACTCAGAAGACGGACTGCGCGGACTGAGGTTATATAACTTCATTGGTTAACTTTATCAGGCTGAATTATGTTAGTGGATTGCCTATTAGCTATCTAACGTTATTGCATAGTCCATCCATCAGCCTAAAGAAATACCAGCTGGCATATGATTTGTATTCTTCTAATGAATGCTTCGTTTAGAATGATTAATTACGATAAATTGTAATTGGCACCTTTCCTTCACGCGTGTTATTGTCACGGAGCGCCTTGGACAGCGTTGTTTTTGATGAAGCCACCTCTTCTGCCCCAGTGTTAAAAACACCAATCACAAACTGTAGGCGAGGCCGAAACCAAGTACCCTTTATAGCTACATTATATCCCAAATAAACGATTCACATCCTGCTGGGGATAGGAATTATTGATCACAAGTACATACAAATCCAAAAAGACATATTAGGTCTGGCACAGACACAACTTTGACGCGGAACAACTCAACTTAGGTACAGCTTTGAACCCCCCCCCCCCCTAAAATGACATTCCCAAATTTAACTGCCTGTAGCTCAGGCCCTGAAGCAAGGATATGTATATTCCATTTGAAAGGAGACACTTTGAGTTGTGTGGAAGCGTGAAAGGAATGTAGGGTAATATAACACAATAAATCTGGTAAAATATAATACAAAGAGAAGAAAAAAAACGTTATTTTCTATTTTTTGTTAAATGCAAGAGAAACACCATAATGTATTATTCCAGCCCAGGTGCAATTTAGATTTTGGCCACTAGATGGTAGCAGTATATGTGCATATATATTTTTAGACTGATCCAATGAACTATTACATGTCTGTTCCAAATTTTGTATCAAGACTGGCCAAATGTGCCTAATTTTTTTATTAATAACTTTTAATGTTCAAAATGGTGCACTCTCTTCAAACAATAGCAAGGTATTCTTTCACAGTAATAGCTACTGTAAATTGGACAGTACAGTTAGATTAACAAGAATTTAAGCTTTCTGCCAATATCAGATATGTCTATGTCCTGGGAAATTTTAGGTAGAGTTATGTAGGTAAATGTACATGTAGGAAAAAGTACTTTTATTCATGGTTGTTTATATTGTTTTTAACAAATTTAAATGTAATATTCAAATACTGTGTTTATGCTTTTATGGCGTATTGATGTGTATAAAATGATGTGCAAAAACATATGAGCTGTTTTAAAGGTGATGCAACAATAAAACTTTTCCTAAAAGAAAAAAAAAACATGCGGCCCACAGAGCTACTATCTGTTAGCACACCCTGCTAGTTAGTCATGTTAGCACACCCTGCTAGTTAGTCATGGTAGCACACCCTGCTAGTTAGTCATGTTAGCACACCCTGCTAGTTAGTCATGTTAGCACACCCTGCTAGTTAGTCATGTTAGCACACCCTGCTAGTTAGTCATGGTAGCACACCCTGCTAGTTAGTCATGTTAGCACACCCTGCTAGTTAGTCATGTTAGCACACCCTGCTAGTTAGTCATGTTAGCACACCCTGCTAGTTAGTCATGTTAGCACACCCTGCTAGTTAGTCATGTTAGCACACCCTGCTAGTTAGTCATGTTAGCACACCCTGCTAGTTAGTCATGGTAGCACACCCTGCTAGTTAGTCATGTTAGCACACCCTGCTAGTTAGTCATGTTAGCACACCCTGCTAGTTAGTCATGTTAGCACACCCTGCTAGTTAGTCATGTTAGCACACCCTGCTAGTTAGTCATGGTAGCACACCCTGCTAGGTAGTCATGGTAGCACACCCTGCTAGTTAGTCATGGTAGCACACCCTGCTAGGTAGTCATGTTAGCACACCCTGCTAGTTAGTCATGTTAGCACACCCCGCTAGTTAGTCATGGTAGCACACCCTGCTAGGTAGTCATGGTAGCACACCCTGCTAGTTAGTCATGTTAGCACACCCCGCTAGTTAGTCATGTTAGCACACCCTGCTAGTTAGTCATGTTAGCACACCCTGCTAGTTAGTCATGTTAGCACACCCTGCTAGTTAGTCATGTTAGCACACCCCGCTAGTTAGTCATGTTAGCACACCCTGCTAGTTAGTCATGTTAGCACACCCTGCTAGTTAGTCATGTTAGCACACCCTGCTAGTTAGTCATGTTAGCACACCCTGCTAGTTAGTCATGTTAGCACACCCTGCTAGTTAGTCATGGTAGCACACCCTGCTAGTTAGTCATGTTAGCACACCCTGCTAGGTAGTCATGGTAGCACACCCCGCTAGTTAGTCATGTTAGCACACCCTGCTAGGTAGTCATGGTAGCACACCCCGCTAGGTAGTCATGGTAGCACACCCTGCTAGTTAGTCATGTTAGCACACCCTGCTAGGTAGTCATGTTAGCACACCCTGCTAGGTAGTCATGTTAGCACACCCTGCTAGGTAGTCATGTTAGCACACCCTGCTAGGTAGTCATGTTAGCACACCCTGCTAGGTAGTCATGTTAGCACACCCTGCTAGGTAGTCATGTTAGCACACCCTGCTAGGTAGTCATGTTAGCACACCCTGCTAGGTAGTCATGTTAGCACACCCTGCTAGGTAGTCAGTAACATCAATCACAGATAGACAAGGTAAAAACCTGTTGATCTGCCCCTGAACAAGGCAGTTAACCAACAGTTCCTAGGCTGTCATTGAAAATAAGAATTAGTTATTAACTGACTTGCCTGGTTAAATAAAAGGTAAAAATAAATAAATACAAATGGAGCAAAACATTTGAATTTTAGAATCCGAGAGTAAATATTGATTGATAAAATGCACCTTGTCCGAGAGAGATTTACATAGTTATCAAAACGGCACGCCAGGGTAAGCATACGCAAAACACAGCCCTAATTTTAAGTGGGAAAAATGAATGGTGGAAAAACGATTGGAACCATTTCCTTGTTTGACCGCTAGGTTTTATGGTTATTATGACTCACACTGTGGTACTCTAGAGAGAGGCTTGCTTGGTGTTAGCACATGCGCAGATCAAATACACAGTTGGGAACGCTATTTAGCTGGGTTTACACGTTCTAATAATTCGAAAGATTGCTCAGAAAATCACGTTTTAATCGGCGTATGTTTACTTCGATTTTTGAACCTACACGGATTAAGATCCACAGAGAAAGGTGTTTACATGACTATTACATAATCACTGTAATATCGAATTATTACTGTGCATGTAAAAGGTACTCACTATAGTGGTCTTTGCACAGGATATTTATATGTGGTATAAAGTGAAATGGGCCAGTAACGGGAGCGACAGACATTGAGAATTGCCTAAACCAAATAAATAAAGTATTTTTTTAAGTATATTGATCCAGCAATACATATATTTTGCCCAGAAACATTGCATCATGGATTATGTCTGAGCATCTGCACGTCAGGCCTGGCTGTCTGATTGCTTCACTGCGGATAAAAACACTGCAATGTTGCATACGGGAATATTCATATAAGGGGGAAGGAGACGAATGCATCCTTATTGGGATGTTCTAACCATCTTTTCCTGGACATAACACCGGTTCGTGAAGTGGGAGATAGCGTAAGGATAGACCCCGTTTCCTATGCCGAATGTAAACATTACTCTCCTAGCGATATAGAAAACAAGGAGGGGCTCAAGGCAGGCTGGGGGAAAAGACAGACAGCGAAGCCCAACGCAGTCCCTGGAAAAACTGCGACCCGGCTAAACTAGCACGCAAACAGGAACAGAAACTCTATGCAAACTTGTCTAGACAACGTGATAAATATCGTTACCTGATTGTTAATTAGCAAGCATTTGATTTAATGATACTTCTTGTAATCCTTCATATCTCGTTCATATTTTCGGTGCGGCATTGTCGTCAGCTGTTCCTATGTGGAACATTCCGTGGATTTCACCACTATTGTAAAGAAAGGTACATACATTATACCTTGTATTACAAAACACCTGAAACCAACATCTTACGCGGGATTTATGACTAGACGCCGCCAAATTGTAATCACAATATACTCCAGTTGATTGTACATGGCCGGTAGAAAACCCCGACACTTGTTTTGGGGGTTCGCAGTAAACGTTTTACCCCCATTTGGGCGCATTTGAGAGAGCGCACTCCATCCTGTCTGCTTTACCGTAATGACAGTATGAGTGTGACAGCATAATATCCCCAATGTCATGTGTCGGCTGTCAAGATCACTTGTCTATAAGTAGGTCAATGGCCTCATATCTAAGGGATTTTGACTTCATATGCTCCTTTGTTTTAGTTTGTATCAATGCAACTTCACTATCTGGTACACGATGGTCATTTAGTATCCTTCCAAGAATGTTGAAGAACAACCCCTATAGTATTACGCTACACTACACCCCACGGAAGTGGTCGGGATTGGGAACCACACTTATCCTTGTTTGAAACGAGACCTGAAGATTTAGTCTGGCTCCCAAGTGAAAGTCTTAGGTTTTTGCTCATTTGGGGGAAAACAAGTCAGGTGGCACACAGGAGATCCACGGTTCGTCATTGGTTTGCGACACAAACAGTGTGTGCTTTTGACCTCTGCCTCCCTCTAGTGGAAAAGCAGGTATTCACTATATGTCTCTCTTCTGCTCATCTCAATAAGGACTTGTGTGAGATGACGTGAAATATTATTCGTAAAAGTATTTTATATATATATATATATATATATTATATCTATTATTTATAACTTTAATTTTTTTATTTAAATTTTATTGAACATGTATTTATCCAGGAAGTCCCATTGAGGTCAGAAGACAAGAGGTCACGTGATCATGAAAAGATAGGCCTGTTGACCTAAAGCCTTATATTCCATAGTTGTAACTGTAGGTTATATATAAAATGAATAGGTTAGTCAACAATTATTTTTTTACAAACCAAATGATTGGTTACATTTAGATGTATATGATCTTTTACGTAAATACAAACACAGTATAGGGATCATATTGTAGCCATGTCAACATGGTTTATTCTCTGGAAATGTTTAAAGTCCGCTGAATAAGATGACTGGCAGCAGCAGTTGAGTAATGATAGTGACTGTCTATTTCAGTCCACGTGTAACACCACAAAGCTGACCTTTGGACTCTTATTGAACAAACTGATTTGACTATGAATCTGTCATGTACAGCAGTAATAAAACAACTAACTGTGGAGTTGATACACCCTCAGCTGTTCATCTCTTTCCTACGCCCATCTAAGGTCCCACCCTGTGAGACATGTTCCTTATAGCTCATCACTGATGTCATACAATCTCTCTCCCTCTCTCTCTCTCTCTGTCCGTCTCTCTTTGTCTCTCTCTCTCTGTCTCTCTCTCTCTGTCTCTGTCTCTCTCTGTCTCTCTCCCTCTCTCTCTGTCTCTCCGTCTCTCTCTCTGTCTCTCCGTCTCTTTCTCTGTCTCTCTCCGTCTCGCTCTCTGTCTGTCTCTCTCTCTGTCTGTCTCTCTCTCTCTCTGTCTGTCTCTCTCTCTCCATCTCTCTCTGTGTCTGTCTTTCTGTCTGTCTGTCTGTCTGTCTGTCTGTCTGTCTGTCTGTCTGTCTGTCTGTCTGTCTGTCTGTCTGTCTGTCTGTCTGTCTGTCTGTCTGTCTGTCTGTCTGTCTGTCTGTCTGTCTGTCTGTCTCTCTCTCTCTCTCTCTCTGTCTCTCGATCTCTCTCTCTCTCTCTCTCTCTCTCTCTCTCAATTCAAAGGGCTTTATTGTCATGGGGAACATGTTTACATTGCCAGAGCAAGTGAAATAGACAATAAATAAAAGTGAAAAGACACAACAACAAAAAACATCAACAAAAAAACTATTAGAATTGAACAGTAGAGTTGCACTCAAAAAAAATGTTTTTTAAAAGATAGAACTTTCCAATGCCAAATGGTCAGCTACGTGTTTCAGCAATGTGCAAATAGTTGCAGTACGAAGATACACAGAATTTCTACGTGGAATTTTTTTATGCAATTTCAACGTATATACAGAGTTCTGATGATTATGTTGACATTAGATTGATGTAACAATCTGTTAGTCAGGTTAAGTCAATGTATTTAAGTTAAAGTTTTACCCTAATTTCAATGTTTACATCATTGGTGGAAATTAAATGAATACAATTCTTGTTGATAACTTTTTTCAAATCTTTTCCACATTGGTTTCATGTCACAATACAATGACTAATTACGTTGAAACAACATTGATTCAACCAGTGTGTACCCAGTGGGAATATACACTTTTACACTACGCTACTGGACAATCAGAAAACTACAATAGATGTAATTGCTTCTTGACACTTGACAGGAATTTGGTTAATGTTATTGCATAATTACTGCTTTGCTAATCCAGCCCTTGATAGCATTACTGAAAACATTCCCCACCTGACTACAGTATCTAGGGAGGGGAGAGGCGATGTTAAACTAGTCATAAACCAAAGTCTAAGAGGATAAGATTAGAGGAGAATGACTTGATCCCTGTTATATAATATAATTCATCCAGGACATTCTATTTTACTGAAATGGTTTGACTCTGTGCCACAAAACGACCAAGCATATTCAAAGTTAAATTGGTTCTCAATGTAGTGTGTGTATCCTTCAGAAGTTGGTCATTTATATATGGGGTTTTAGTTGAGGATATTTTGGGGCTTTTCTTCCACACTGTGCACCCACTCCCCCTTCTGCAGTCCCAAATAGCACCCCTTTCCATATTAAAACACTACTTCTAACCAGGGCCCAGAATCAGGGGACGCCAGAGTGATTCAGACTATGTTCCATACACACAGTAAACTGGGAAGAGACAGAGAGATTACCTTCCCATGTCAACAAAAGGGTCAACAAATCCCCCTCTTCCCTGTAAGTTGTTGATTGATTAGCCTTGTTAAGAGGATAACAAATCCCCCTCTTCCCTGCAAACTGGCACCCTCTTCCCTGTAAACTGGCACCCTCTTCCCTGTAAACTCGCACCCTGTTCACTATATACTGGCACCCTCTTCCCTATATAGTGCACTATTATAGTGGACCAACCTTTTCTGTTCCTGGGACCCCCAAAATTTGAGGTACGGCTGGGGCTGGGGTTGGTCCGGAGGGGTGAGAATTTAGCATTTTTCAAACACCTGGAACAGCTTTTTCCTGCCCTCTACAGGCATACTCATTATGAATAATTCTAGGACAAAAGTACAGTGCATTCAGAAACTATTCAGAACCCTTGACTTTGTCCACATTTTTGTCAGGTTACAGACTTATTCTAAAAAAATATTAAATGGTTTATTTTCCTCATCATTCTACACACAATACCTCATAATGAAAAAGTATATATTTTTTCTTATAGACATTTTTGCGAATGTATTAAAAACAAAAAACTTAAATAACATTAACACAAGTATTCAGACCCTTTACTCAGTACTTTGTTGAAGCACCTTTGGCAGCGATTACAGCCTCTAGTCTTCTTGGGTATGACGCTACAAGCTTGGCACACCTGTATTTGGGGAGTTTCTCCCATTCTTCTCTGCAGATCCTCTCAAGCTCTGTCAGGTTGGATGGGGAGCATTGCTGCACAGCTATTTTCATGTCTCTCCAGAGATGTTCGATCTGGTTCAAGTCCGGACTCTGGCTGGGACACTCATGGACATTCAGAGACTTGTCCCGAAGCCACTCCTGCGTTGTCTTGGTTGTGTGCTTAGGGTCGTTGTCCTGTTGGAAGGTGAACCTTCGCCCCTAGTCTGAGGTCCTGAGCGCTCTGGAGCAGGTTTTCATCAAGGATCTCTCTCTGTACTTTGCGCCGTTCATCTTTCCCTCGATCCTGACTAGGATAGGATGATGCTGCCACCACCATGCTTCACCGTAGGGATGATGCCAGGTTTCCTCCAGACGTGACGCTTGGCATTCAGGCCAAAGAGTTCAATCTTGATTTCATCAGACCAGAGAATGTTGTTTCTCATCGTCTGAGAGTCTTTAGGTGCCTTTTGGCAAACTCCAAGTGGGCTGTCATGTGCCTTTTACTGAGGAGTGGCTTCCGTCTAGATTCCGTCTCTCACAGTTGAAGTGTACCTATGATAAAAATTACAGCCCTCTACATGCTTTGTAAGTAGGAAAACCTGCAAAATCGTCAGTGTATCAAATACTTGTTCTCCCCACTGTATATCTCCTAACGTTTGCCCAATGGAAGCTGTATTACTGTAGCCTATTGCCGCGTTGATGACTTCTGATTGGCCAACGACAAGCTACACGTTCCATGCTTGCAAAGCAAAATCAGCAGCATAAAGTGTCACGTTTCTCTCTCTATATTGCAGCAGTCGTATTCGGATCTGTAGGGTCCTTCCAGACAAGTCATTTAACATGTACACATACCCGACACCCGTAAAAATAATATCAGATCCAACCCACACTTCTGACATTTTTTAGAATTCGGGTATTGGGGTACAGGTGGATCCGTGAAGACCTCTACTCCTGATAACCACCTGATGGTTTTTAGGAAAACAAAGCACAGCTGTACGCTACTGAGATAACGTCCCAAATGTCACCCTAAGTAGTGCGATAAATAAGGAATAGGGTGTAATTTAGGACATAACCTGAGTGGGGGAAAAAAAACAGACAAATTCTACAGTTGATGGTGTAAGTGTCGTCTAGATTTTATAGATCAACTCTAAATCTGTCCATCTTTCAGACAGCACTTCATCTAGTCCCTTTATTCTGAACTATAGGGACTGGACTAGATCAACTCTAAATCTGTCCATCTTTCAGACAGCACTTCATCTATTCCCTTTGTTCTGAACTATAGGGACTGGAAGACATATTTGTCGTTGTCATTTTGTTGTTTGCAGTGAGCACTAGAATACAGACGTGCTTTTGTTTGGAGGCAGATCTGGGGTAATGAAGCCAGTGGAACGCGGAGGACGGTCATTCTTTGTGTGTCCGCTCCATCTCATGGTGATTGAGCAGAGCGGCCCGATGGGTGGAGGGAGGGAGGGGGGTGGTCTTATTGGAACGAGCTCATCAAGTACCCTACAGTAGGATGGGTCTCTCACTGGCCCAGAGACACAGAGGCTACCTGCATCCCAAATGGTACCCTATTCCCTATATAGTGCACTACTTTAGACCAGGGCCCTATTCCCTATATAGTGTGCTGCTTTTTGACCAGGACCCTATAGGGAATAGGGTGCCATTTGGGATGAAGAGCCACTGGTCAATTACAGTGTCGCACCGGAATTACGGTACAGTGGAATGTTTCTCCTGAACCAGTCCTGTTCGCATCATGGTCACGTGATGTTCAGCGGTTGAGGTGATCGTGCCATGGAAGGACCCACTCATGGTCACGTGATGTTCAGCCGGTTGAGGTGATCGTGCCATGGAAGGACCCACTAGGCACAGACGTCAGTTCAACAGGTCAAAGGTTGGGACGTCCCCACTGGGCACAGACGTCAGTTCAACAGGTCAAAGGTTGGGACGTCCCCACTAGGCACAGACGTCAGTTCAACGTCTAGTTTTGATCTACATTTGGTTGACTTGTCACCTAATGTGAATTCAATGTGAAATCAACAAAGAAATTCACCATGTCATTGAATTCAGGTTCAAAGTTTTTAAAAAAGTTCAAATTTCCTTTAAAAAAAATTCAAATCAGTTTTCCACATTGATTTGAACGTCCTCATATTTTGAGGGGGTCGTTCATTCAACCAATTTTTGCCCAGGGAAGAGACTCCTTGCTGGACAACAGATGGTTCTGCTCGGAGGGAAGAGGCTCCTTGCTGGATAACAGAGGGTTTCAGTAGGTTCTGCTCGGAGGGAGGGAGGGGGCTCCTCGCTGGATAACAGAGAGTTTCAGTAGGTTCTGCTTGGAGGGAGGGGGCTCCTCGCTGGATAACAGAGAGTTTCAGTAGGTCCTGCTCTGAGGAAGGGGGCTCCTCGCTGGATAACAGAGAGTTTCAGTAGGTTCTGCTCTGAGGGAGGGGGCTCCTCGCTGGATAACAGAGAGTTTCAGTAGGTCCTGCTCGGAGGGTGGGAGGAGGCTCCTCGCTGGACAACAGAGAGTTTCAGTAGGTTCTGCTTGGAGGGAGGGGGCTCCTCGCTGGATAACAGAGAGTTTCAGTAGGTTCTGCTCTGAGGGAGGGGGCTCCTCGCTGGATAACAGAGAGTTTCAGTAGGTCCTGCTCGAAGGGAGGGAGGGGGCTCCTCGCTGGATAACAGAGAGTTTCAGTAGGTTCTGCTCGGAGGGAGGGAGGGAGGGGGCTCCTCGCTGGATAACAGAGAGTTTCAGTAGGTTCTGCTTGGAGGGAGGAGGCTCCTCGCTGGACAACAGAGAGTTTCAGTAGGTTCTGCTCGGAGGGAGGGAGGGAGGAGGGAGGGAGGGAGGAGGCTCCTCGCTGGACAACAGAGAGTTTCAGTAGGTTCTGCTTGGAGGGAGGAGGCTCCTCGCTGGACAACAGAGAGTTTCAGTAGGTTCTGCTACGCTGGTATGCGATGTATCATCGCTCGGACACGGGTGAGTGACCCAACAACATGTCACACTATCGTCTAGTACATGTAGTGGGGATGTAGAGAACAAGGGAGGGAGGAGAGGGGATGGAAGCTTTCCTTGTTTAGAAAGAGAGATGGGGAGAAAGACTGCCATTCTTCTCTATGCCTGCAGTAGTGTCTGAACTTGTCTCTGTTGTTGTTTTTTTCACTAGGATAATATTTAACATTTTCAAAACTCTTTTGAGAGAAACAAGGTTTGTTTGTAGTTCCTCTGATGCTGAGAGTATGGTCTTCTGGTTACTGTAGCCTGGTATCTGTAGCCTGGTTACTGTAGCCTGGTTACTGTAGCCTGGTTACTGTAGCCTGGTTACTGTAGTCTGGTTACTGTAGCCTGGTTACTTTAGCCTGGTTACTGTAGCCTGGTTACTGTAGCCTGGTTACTGTAGTCTGGTTACTGTAGTTATCAGCATTTTACTTTACTGCACGAGACTCCTCTCCTATGCTCCTGGCTGTCCGTATGCTATAGGCTACACATAGTTGTCTTTAGCATGGGTGTACACACACACACACGCACACGCACACGCACGCACGCACGCACGCACGCACGCACGCACACACACACACACACACACACACACACACACACACACACACACACACACACACACACACACACACACACACACACACACACACTGTAAGGAGGCTGCTGCATCTGTCCATCCAGGCCATGTTGTCCACTGTGTTTCTCAATGTGTGCTAATCATTAACATTTACAGCCTAAAGGAGAGGAGATAATCACAAGAGAGAGAGAGAGAGAGAGTGAGAGCAGAAGTCCCAGCAGCAGGCTAAGGTCTCACCTAGACTCCAGTTCAGTTCTCTCCACATCCCTCTAGAACAACCACCTGTTACCTGGCTCTCTCTCTCTCTGTCTAATACCCAACTAAGGAACGTGGGCCGGTAAGTCTGAGCTTTGAACAATTTGTTTGTGTTCATTAGAATAATATTTGTTTTCTTCTTCACTTGGATGTGTTGATGTGATTTGTGATGTGTAATGTGAATAAGGTCATTGGGGTTTTAGTAGGAGAGTAATATTCAGAGTAATGTGAATAGGGTCATTAGAGTTGTAGTGGGAGAGTAATACTCTGGCCATCGTCATGTGGTGGATTGTGGGATTGTTCTCTGATACAGTAGATGAACATAGTAGTTCTAATTAATCAATTTAACGAGGTAAGTCAGTTCAGAACAAATTCTTATTTTCAATGGCGGCCTAGGAACAGTGGGTTAACTGCCTTGTTCAGGGGCAGAAGACAGATTTATACCTTGTCAGCTCAGGGATTTGATCTAGCAACCTTTATGGTTACTGGCCCAACTCTCTAACCACTAGGCTACCTGCTGGATACTGACCCAACGCTCTAACCACTAGGCTACCTGCTCTAACCACTAGGCTACCTGCTGGTTACTAGTCCAACGCTCTAACCACTAGGCTACCTGCTGGTCACAGGCCCAACTCTCTAACTACTAGGCTACCTGCTCTAACCACTAGGCTACCTGCTCTAACCACTAGGCTACCTGCTCTAACCACTAGGCTACCTGCTCTAACCACTAGGCTACCTGCTCTAACCACTAGGCTACCTGCTCTAACCACTAGGCTACCTGCTCTAACCACTAGGCTACCTGCTCTAACCACTAGGCTACCTGCTCTAACGACTAGGCTACCTGCTCTAACCACTAGGCTACCTGCTCTAACGACTAGGCTACCTGCTCTAACCACTAGGCTACCTGCTCTAACCACTAGGCTACCTGCTCTAACCACTAGGCTACCTGCTCTAACGACTAGGCTACCTGCTCTAACCACTAGGCTACCTGCTCTAACGACTAGGCTACCTGCTCTAACCACTAGGCTACCTGCTGGTTACTAGTCCAACGCTCTAACCACTAGGCTACCTGCTGGTCACAGGCCCAACTCTCTAACTACTAGGCTACCTGCTCTAACCACTAGGCTACCTGCTCTAACCACTAGGCTACCTGCTCTAACCACTAGGCTACCTGCTCTAACCACTAGGCTACCTGCTCTAACCACTAGGCTACCTGCTCTAACCACTAGGCTACCTGCTCTAACCACTAGGCTACCTGCTCTAACGACTAGGCTACCTGCTCTAACCACTAGGCTACCTGCTCTAACGACTAGGCTACCTGCTCTAACCACTAGGCTACCTGCTCTAACCACTAGGCTACCTGCTCTAACCACTAGGCTACCTGCTCTAACGACTAGGCTACCTGCTCTAACCACTAGGCTACCTGCTCTAACGACTAGGCCACCTGCCGCCCCATCAGCTGATATGTTTAACACACAGGCATATACAGAAATACTGTATACAAATAGACAAACAATTTGGACAGTTTTTAACATGTAAATTACACATGTTGTATTTATACTGTACGCATGTACGTTATTAATTTAGAACGAGCAATGGCGCATGTACGCAAAGCGTTGTTTTCATAATCTGAATTTATGACAGGATACAGAACATGGGTATTACACATCTCTCTGGTTAAACATTGACTCCCGTTCGTTCCTGTAATGACAGCCTTATTTTAATGCCTGGCAATTCAGAGTCTCAGATATGATCTATTTCTAGTCTGATCTGTTATCTCTCGGTTGTATATGTGTTGGAGGGAATAGCGGTCATATCGGACTACTTCCTTACAGTAAATAAGACAAACACATTTGAGTGAGACCCATTTTGGTTGTTATTTTGCCTTATTTCTCCTTTTATTATGTTAGTAAACTTGTTTAACAACAATTCAATACTGCCTTTTAATAGAATGTAACTTTAAAATAACTTTTAGTTTAGTGTTGAGTATAGGTCGTTATCAATACAACTTTTAGTTTAGTGTTGAGTATAGGTCGTTATCAATACAACTTTTAGTTTAGTGTTGAGTATAGGTCGTTATCAATACAACTTTTAGTTTAGTGTTGAGTATAGGTCGTTATCAATACAACTTTTAGTTTAGTGTTGAGTATAGGTCGTTATCAATACAACTTTTAGTTTAGTGTTGAGTATAGGTCGTTATCAATACAACTTTTAGTTTAGTGTTGAGTATAGGTCGTTATCAATACAACTTTTAGTTTAGTGTTGAGTATAGGTCGTTATCAATACAACTTTTAGTTTAGTGTTGAGTATAGGTCGTTATCAATACAACTTTTAGTTTAGTGTTGAGTATAGGTCGTTATCAATACAACTTTTAGTTTAGTGTTGAGTATAGGTCGTTATCAATACAACTTTTAGTTTAGTGTTGAGTATAGGTCGTTATCAATACAACTTTTAGTTTAGTGTTGAGTATAGGTCGTTATCAATAAAACGTCACAATAAGGTGCAGAGCGTTCGATTTGCCCGTTGGGGGCAAGAAGACCCCCAGCTCAGCTAAAACCATTGACAACTGTGTACCGTTTTCAAGGGATTGTGTAATACATCTCTTCAGTTGTAATATCACCCACTCTTGAAGAGCATAGTCACAACTACACATTTCACATGACAGTTGGCTGAACATAGTGGTATGTTTATCACCAACCAACGTATAGTGGCCTTCAGAAAGTATTCCTACCCCTTGACTTATTCCACATTGTGTTGTGTTACAGCCCGAATTCCTCACACATCTACACACAATATCTCATATTGACAAAGTGAAAACCTGTATTTAGATTTTATTTTTTTAATATTATTTATAGAAAATTAAATTAAGCTAATTTAAATAAGTATTCATACCCTTGAGTCAATACTTTGTAGAAGCACTTTGGCTGAGATTAAAGTTTTGAGTCTGCGTTTACAGCTTTGAGTCAAACAAAATTCAGTTTTGACATTATGGGGCATTGTGTGTAGATCAGTGACACCAAATATAAATTATAGTCCATTTTAAATTCAGACTGTAACACAACAAAATGTGGAAAATGTAAAAGGGTGCCAATAGGGCTGTTATGGTAACCGTATTACCGCTACACCGGCGGTCACGAGTCCAGACCGTTTGGTCATGGTAACTATGCTTCTCCAAGCTCTAATGCTGCTGATGGTCATTAGTAGCCTACCAAATTTGCTAACTGCCCGGTACTCGGCACTCTATTGTCTCTCTAATCACTCTGACATCAATGCAAATGTCATCAAATATATAATCAAACACTTCATGAGAGCCCATGAGCTCATGTTGCACAACATTTCTAAAGGCTATGAAGTTGCGGTAGAAAACAGAGTTTCGATGGCCTCTATTAAAAAGAGGAGGATCCCATCAGCTTTCTATAGGCTATGCCTACTGTATTTATTTCTCAACTTTTCTGGTATTAAGCACATTGCTTTACAACAGGAGTATAGCCTACTTGGCATAAAAATGAACCACGGAAAAAAACGTGTTCCCTTCGCTATTTAAATGCATAGATTACTTATTTTTCCCTCTTCACCTGCCCCCGTTTCAAGACGGGTGGATGATAAATGATCAAAATCAAAACAAATGTCACACATGTATCATTTAGTATATGGAAAGACCAGATTAAATCAAGAACAGTCTGATGGGTGACAATATTAGCCCATCACTTGTGAATCATGGTCAGCTTGTGTGAAGTAAGGCAAGAAACAGGGCGTGTCTTTTTTTGGTGCCTTTAAAAAAATCATAGTCGCACACCTCTTGTAGACTAGTCCAATAGGCATATATGTTTTTGATAAGGTTAGTATCACACCTCTTGTAGACTAGTCCAATAGGCATATATGTTTTTGATAAGGTTAGTATCACACCTCTTGTAGACTAGTCCAATAGGCATATATGTTTTTGATAAGGTTAGTATCACACCTCTTGTAGACTAGTCCAATAGGCATATATGTTTTTGATAAGGTTAGTATCACACCTCTTGTAGACTAGTCCAATAGGCATATATGTTTTTGATAAGGTTAGTATCACACCTCTTGTAGACTAGTCCAATAGGCATATATGTTTTTGATAAGGTTAGTATCACACCTCTTGTAGACTAGTCCAATAGGCATATATGTTTTTGATAAGGTTAGTATCACACCTCTTGTAGACTAGTCCAATAGGCATATATGTTTTTGATAAGGTTAGTATCACACCTCTTGTAGACTAGTCCAATAGGCATATATGTTTTTGATAAGGTTAGTATCACACCTCTTGTAGACTAGTCCAATAGGCATATATGTTTTTGATAAGGTTAGTATCACACCTCTTGTAGACTAGTCCAATAGGCATATATGTTTTTGATAAGGTTAGTATCACACCTCTTGTAGACTAGTCCAATAGGCATATATGTTTTTGATAAGGTTAGTATCACACCTCTTGTAGACTAGTCCAATAGGCATATATGTTTTTGATAAGGTTAGTATCACACCTCTTGTAGACTAGTCCAATAGGCATATATGTTTTTGATAAGGTTAGTATCACACCTCTTGTAGACTAGTCCAATAGGCATATATGTTTTTGATAAGGTTAGTATCACACCTCTTGTAGACTAGTCCAATAGGCATATATGTTTTTGATAAGGTTAGTATCACACCTCTTGTAGACTAGTCCAATAGGCATATATGTTTTTGATAAGGTTAGTATCACACCTCTTGTAGACTAGTCCAATAGGCATATATGTTTTTGATAAGGTTAGTATCACACCTCTTGTAGACTAGTCCAATAGGCATATATGTTTTGATAAGGTTAGTATCACACCTCTTGTAGACTAGTCCAATAGGCATATATGTTTTTGATAAGGTTAGTATCACACCTCTTGTAGACTAGTCCAATAGGCATATATGTTTTTGATAAGGTTAGTATCACACCTCTTGTAGACTAGTCCAATAGGCATATATGTTTTTGATAAGGTTAGTATCACACCTCTTGTAGACTAGTCCAATAGGCATATATGTTTTTGATAAGGTTAGTATCACACCTCTTGTAGACTAGTCCAATAGGCATATATGTTTTTGATAAGGTTAGTATCACACCTCTTGTAGACTAGTCCAATAGGCATATATGTTTTTGATAAGGTTAGTATCACACCTCTTGTAGACTAGTCCAATAGGCATATATGTTTTTGATAAGGTTAGTATCACACCTCTTGTAGACTAGTCCAATAGGCATATATGTTTTTGATAAGGTTAGTATCACACCTCTTGTAGACTAGTCCAATAGGCATATATGTTTTTGATAAGGTTAGTATCACACCTCTTGTAGACTAGTCCAATAGGCATATATGTTTTTGATAAGGTTAGTATCACACCTCTTGTAGACTAGTCCAATAGGCATATATGTTTTTGATAAGGTTAGTATCACACCTCTTGTAGACTAGTCCAATAGGCATATATGTTTTTGATAAGGTTAGTATCACACCTCTTGTAGACTAGTCCAATAGGCATATATGTTTTTGATAAGGTTAGTATCACACCTCTTGTAGACTAGTCCAATAGGCATATATGTTTTTGATAAGGTTAGTATCACACCTCTTGTAGACTAGTCCAATAGGCATATATGTTTTTGATAAGGTTAGTATCACACCTCTTGTAGACTAGTCCAATAGGCATATATGTTTTTGATAAGGTTAGTATCACACCTCTTGTAGACTAGTCCAATAGGCATATATGTTTTTGATAAGGTTAGTATCACACCTCTTGTAGACTAGTCCAATAGGCATATATGTTTTTGATAAGGTTAGTATCACACCTCTTGTAGACTAGTCCAATAGGCATATATGTTTTTGATAAGGTTAGTATCACACCTCTTGTAGACTAGTCCAATAGGCATATATGTTTTTGATAAGGTTAGTATCACACCTCTTGTAGACTAGTCCAATAGGCATATATGTTTTTGATAAGGTTAGTATCACACCTCTTGTAGACTAGTCCAATAGGCATATATGTTTTTGATAAGGTTAGTATCACACCTCTTGTAGACTAGTCCAATAGGCATATATGTTTTTGATAAGGTTAGTATCACACCTCTTGTAGACTAGTCCAATAGGCATATATGTTTTTGATAAGGTTAGTATCACACCTCTTGTAGACTAGTCCAATAGGCATATATGTTTTTGATAAGGTTAGTATCACACCTCTTGTAGACTAGTCCAATAGGCATATATGTTTTTGATAAGGTTAGTATCACACCTCTTGTAGACTAGTCCAATAGGCATATATGTTTTTGATAAGGTTAGTATCACACCTCTTGTAGACTAGTCCAATAGGCATATATGTTTTTGATAAGGTTAGTATCACACCTCTTGTAGACTAGTCCAATAGGCATATATGTTTTTGATAAGGTTAGTATCACACCTCTTGTAGACTAGTCCAATAGGCATATATGTTTTTGATAAGGTTAGTATCACACCTCTTGTAGACTAGTCCAATAGGCATATATGTTTTTGATAAGGTTAGTATCACACCTCTTGTAGACTAGTCCAATAGGCATATATGTTTTTGATAAGGTTAGTATCACACCTCTTGTAGACTAGTCCAATAGGCATATATGTTTTTGATAAGGTTAGTATCACACCTCTTGTAGACTAGTCCAATAGGCATATATGTTTTTGATAAGGTTAGTATCACACCTCTTGTAGACTAGTCCAATAGGCATATATGTTTTTGATAAGGTTAGTATCACACCTCTTGTAGACTAGTCCAATAGGCATATATGTTTTTGATAAGGTTAGTATCACACCTCTTGTAGACTAGTCCAATAGGCATATATGTTTTTGATAAGGTTAGTATCACACCTCTTGTAGACTAGTCCAATAGGCATATATGTTTTTGATAAGGTTAGTATCACACCTCTTGTAGACTAGTCCAATAGGCATATATGTTTTTGATAAGGTTAGTATCACACCTCTTGTAGACTAGTCCAATAGGCATATATGTTTTTGATAAGGTTAGTATCACACCTCTTGTAGACTAGTCCAATAGGCATATATGTTTTTGATAAGGTTAGTATCACACCTCTTGTAGACTAGTCCAATAGGCATATATGTTTTTGATAAGGTTAGTATCACACCTCTTGTAGACTAGTCCAATAGGCATATATGTTTTTGATAAGGTTAGTATCACACCTCTTGTAGACTAGTCCAATAGGCATATATGTTTTTGATAAGGTTAGTATCACACCTCTTGTAGACTAGTCCAATAGGCATATATGTTTTTGATAAGGTTAGTATCACACCTCTTGTAGACTAGTCCAATAGGCATATATGTTTTTGATAAGGTTAGTATCACACCTCTTGTAGACTAGTCCAATAGGCATATATGTTTTTGATAAGGTTAGTATCACACCTCTTGTAGACTAGTCCAATAGGCATATATGTTTTTGATAAGGTTAGTATCACACCTCTTGTAGACTAGTCCAATAGGCATATATGTTTTTGATAAGGTTAGTATCACACCTCTTGTAGACTAGTCCAATAGGCATATATGTTTTTGATAAGGTTAGTATCACACCTCTTGTAGACTAGTCCAATAGGCATATATGTTTTTGATAAGGTTAGTATCACACCTCTTGTAGACTAGTCCAATAGGCATATATGTTTTTGATAAGGTTAGTATCACACCTCTTGTAGACTAGTCCAATAGGCATATATGTTTTTGATAAGGTTAGTATCACACCTCTTGTAGACTAGTCCAATAGGCATATATGTTTTTGATAAGGTTAGTATCACACCTCTTGTAGACTAGTCCAATAGGCATATATGTTTTTGATAAGGTTAGTATCACACCTCTTGTAGACTAGTCCAATAGGCATATATGTTTTTGATAAGGTTAGTATCACACCTCTTGTAGACTAGTCCAATAGGCATATATGTTTTTGATAAGGTTAGTATCACACCTCTTGTAGACTAGTCCAATAGGCATATATGTTTTTGATAAGGTTAGTATCACACCTCTTGTAGACTAGTCCAATAGGCATATATGTTTTTGATAAGGTTTGTATCACAACTAAAGTAGCCAAATAACTTGTTAAAATGAAGCACATGAATCTGCTTTACAAGGGGTGTAGCCTAACTATTATACATAAACAGAGTTTCCAGTTTGGGGAAGATCATTTTCACCATAAAAATGCACATTTATAATAACAGCATTACATGCGTAATTGCATTTGCGGGCACTTTTGAGAATGGTGTTTTTTGTCCAAATATTGTTTGATTTGCTTGTCATCTATAGTGGTGATGACAGTAGTCCGACAAACATGGCGAGCTCTTCCCATAAGACCTTCATCTCTGATGAAGCAAGCTAAATGACACATGTTGTTTGCTTAGCTGTCTAGCTAGCTACGTGCCAAATGGATAGGCTACTGGCACACATCTGAAAAATACATGATCAATTGATGTTCACTGATCATGAAAAGCATTCAGCGAGGCCTACATGCTGTATAACTCTCATGATAGAGCTAAATGTAGAATCATGGGAAATGTGTAGTTCTGGTCGCTTAGCAGTTAAGAACGTTGGGCCAGTAACCCCCTGTTGGGTTCAAACCCCCGAGATGACTAGGTGAAAAATCTGTTGATGTACCCTTGAGCAAAACACTTAACCCTAATTTCTCCTGTATGTCTCTCTGGATAAGTGTCTTCTAAATGACTACGGTGTTTTAAGTTCTAAAATGTACTTCTATGGTATTTTAAGTAATTCTAAGTAATTCTAAGTCATTCTATGGTGTTTTATGTACTAATATATAATTATATGGTGTTTTGTGTTCTAATAAGTCATTCTATGGTGTTTTGTGTTCTAATAAGTCATTCTATGGTGTTTTGTGTTCTAATAAGTCATTCTATGGTGTTTTGTGTTCTAATAAGTCATTCTATGGTGTTTTGTGTTCTAATAAGTCATTCTATGGTGTTTTGTGTTCTAATAAGTCATTCTATGGTGTTTTGTGTTCTAATAAGTCATTCTATGGTGTTTTGTGTTCTAATAAGTCATTCTATGGTGTTTTGTGTTCTAATAAGTCATTCTATGGTGTTTTGTGTTCTAATAAGTCATTCTATGGTGTTTTGTGTTCTAATAAGTCATTCTATGGTGTTTTGTGTGTTGTCTGAGTTAGCAGGCCTGTGAAGGATGGAGGGCAGTGTGCTGCTGCTGTGTCTTGTGAGCCTCTTCACTGGAGGTGAGTACCTACCTGGGTCTCTAACCTCTCTCTGTCCCCAATGGTACCTTGTCCCCTAAGTAGAGCCCACCGGGAATACGAGCACTGGTCTAAAGTAGTACACCCTACAGGGGGATAGGGTGTCGTTTGGGATGCATTCCAAGGCACATGTTGCACTGGCTATTTAACCGCATTAATTTTCTACTTCTAATAATGTCCTGTCTATTCACACAGTGATACTGGTTGTTTAATGGCAATTTCACAGATAAAGTGAGGATGTTTAAACTCAGTGTCAAATCGTATCAATATTATTGTAAAGTGGGACTCATTTTGCTTGGTTTTACAGATTATAAGATTAATCTATCACTGCTTTTTATTTCTCTACAGTGCAAAGCCAAAACCAAATCCCGAGCATTACAACAAATTATGCTCAAATACGGGAAGACACTCCAATTAGTATGTATTTATTGTACTCAGGAATACAGAAGTTTTTTTTAAACAAAATAGTATGTCAATTCATGCTTGCTCTTTGCCATATACTGGTTTTTGACTCACCTTTTGTCAACCCAACGCTCTCTCTCTCTCTTCAGATGAATTTGCCTTTCAAATAGAAACATACGATCCCGATCTTGTCCCTGACCCACTGACATACATGATTACTGGGCCAAAAGCAAGCTACTTTAATTGCGACGCAAACACAGGGACAGTAACCATCCGGACCCCCTTGGAGAGAGATGATGATGTAAGTCCTCGTCTCCCATTTTAGTATTTCAGTATTGTTTCAGCCATTTTAGTATTTCAGTATTGTTTCAGCCATTTTAGTATTTCAGTATTGTTTCAGCCATTTTAGTATTTCAGTATTGTTTCAGCCATTTTAGTATTTCAGTATTGTTTCAGCCATTTCAGTATTGTTTCAGCCATTTCAGTGTTTCAGTATTTTATCCTTTATTTTTCCTGACCTGAATCTCTAATTGATTGGCTTGTATTTGTTTAGGACAAGGGTGTATTCTCTATCGGCATTGTGGTTTCTGACGCATATTACACAGTAAGTTCACAATAAAGCCTCTAACTCTTTTCACAGTCTCCAAATCCAGAACAAATTCAAGAAAACGTACAGTATTATTTAGAACCATTATTGCACGGAACTCTGTTCCATCTCATGTTGCTCAAATGAACAGCAAACTTTGTTTAACAAACCAGATAAAGCAACACCTCACGGCACAACGCCTCTCCCCTATTGGACCTAGATAGTTTGTGTGTATGTATTGGCCTTTAAAAAAAAAAGAAATCTATGTAGTTTTGTTCTTGATCTGTTCTTGTCTATTAATGCCCTGTATTATGTTGTGTTTCATGTTTTGTGTTGGACCCCAGGAAGAGTAGCTGCTGCTTTTGCAACAGCTACTGGTGATCCTAATAAAATACCAAACATAAACATTTTTTAACTATATTTTTTAAAATGTATTTTATTGTTTTTAACAAATGTATATTTTATAACATGCACAATATATCATGTCATCTTTTTTTTTAGGTTAGCAAAGACATTCAGATAATCATTATAGATGCGAACGATAACCAACCCATATTTGAAAATACACCTTACAACGTAAATGTCGAAGAAGTAAGTAAAATTACTCATTTTACATTCGTTTAATAAGAATTTCATTTATATGGTACGTTCAATTAATTTTCCAGCCATAATTAAGAAATTGTGGGAAACTTTATGAGCCTGTGAAATCATCTAAACAGGCAATGGTTTTAAAACTTTTCAGAAAATCTGGTAATTTGTGAAATCTATAGAAACTTTAGTAATTTATAATGACGTTTTAGAAAAGTATGTATATTGTTTTTGTTGTTCCAGCCTAAAAAGAAAATGAATTCAAACATTTTTTCACAATAAAAGTGAAATAAAGTGAAAACAAGTTTTTTAGATTTTTTTTTGTGCTATTTTATTGAAAATTAAATACAGAAATATTTAATTTACATAAGTATAAACACCACCGAGTCAATACATGTTAGAATCACCTTTGTCAGTGATTACAGCTGGGAGTGTTTCTGGGTTAGAGTGTTCAAAGCTGTCATCAAGGCAAAGGGTGGCTATTTGAAGAATCTCAAATATAAAAAAAAAAATTACAATTTGTTTAACACTTTTTTGATTACTACGTAACTCAATATGTATAATTTCATAGTTTTGATGTCTTCACTATTATTCTACAATGTAGATATAACAATATATAACAATATATAACAATATATATATATATATATTATATATATACTGAATACTTCAGGAAGTATTCAGACCCCTTGACTTTTCTCACATTTCGTTACGTTACAGCCTTATTCTAAAATGGAATACATAAACCAATTCACACAATACACATTCTGTATACAGTTTGCTGGTAATCCTCAGTGATTTAATTCTCACTTCATCCTATAAGACTTAGTATGGAGAATCGACATCTAACCGGGTCCCTTACTAGTAGCGTATAGTCAGGGATTCATTTTTTTGTGCTCTACATTTGAAAGTGACTTTTCTAAAGTACTATTGTGCCTCCAACTTCCTCGTCCCCCTCTGTCTGTTTATTGTCATTAGAATACTGCCTTGGACACTGTTCTGTTTCAAGTATATGCCAAAGATGTAGACGCTGGACTTGCTGCTGTTGTAAAGTACCACATTGATGAGGTAAGTATTGCTTTTGGACAGAAAGCTGATTTTCTCTATTGATTCATAAGTGAACCTGATGCAAAACATCAACAGTGAACTTAGAACCAAGTTACACCCCCATTAGAACCAAGTTACACCCCCATTAGAACCAAATTACACCCCCATTAGAACCAAGTTACACCACCATTAGAACCAAGTTACACCCCCATTAGAACCAAGTTACACCCCCATTAGAACCAAGTTACACCCCCATTAGAACCAAATTACACCCCCATTAGAACCAAGTTACACCACCATTAGAACCAAGTTACACCCCCATTAGAACCAAATTACACCCCCATTATAACCAAGTTACACCCCCATTAGAACCAAGTTACACCCCCATTAGAACCAAGTTACACCCCCATTAGAACCAAATTACACCCCCATTAGAACCAAGTTACACCCCCATTAGAACCAAGTTACACCCCCATTAGAACCAAGTTACACCCCCATTAGAACCAAGTTACACCCCCATTAGAACCAAGTTACACCCCCATTAGAACCAAGTTACACCCCCATTAGAACCAAGTTACACCCCCATTAGAACCAAATTACACCCCCATTAGAACCAAGTTACACCCCCATTAGACCCAAGTTACACCCCCATTAGAACCAAAATTAGAACGGACTATGTACATTGTTAAATCAACTCCATGTATTTAAACCCAACTCTCTCCTCGATTCTAGGCTAGTCCAAGTGATGGACTAAATCATTTTACTATCAATGAGAATAATGGCGAAGTCAAACTGGTTAAACAACTGAATTTCACAAGTTTGAGCACTTTCTACAGGCTCAAGATCAACGCCACTGTAAGTAGCACATCTCAACACTCTGTTCACTGTTGGATCTTCACTAGTCACTTATTGGAAAGTTTTTTTTTCTCTATTCCTGACTAACAAGCACGTTCTTTCTGGAATTGATCATGTTTTTCCGATCCAGTTGTGGGCTTCATCTGAGAAACTGTCTTATTAAATGTGTTTGTTTGTTGTGTGTTTCTGATTGTGCTTCCCCCTCACAGGATGGTGGAGGCCCTGTGTATAATGAACCTAAACCTGTTCATCAGTCCAACATTGCTTTTGCTTTCATCACTGTGGTGGACGTCCCAGACATGGATCCACGGTTTCTAAGTACTCCTTACGCGACGACTGTCACTGAGCATTTTCCCGTGGTGAGTCAGGTGTTGCCAAAACGGGGCACTTTCTTTTTAGTTCATGGTTCGACCGACGTTCACATCGTGTTTTCTACCAACTGCTAAGTCCTTTTACAATTTGTTTATCGTTGTTGTATTGTCGTACACATCTTCCTAAATAGAAAAACTATTGTAGAAGCAAAGGTATGGACCAATAAAGTTCCAAATGGTACCATTTCCCCTACTGATCAGGGCCATTTACTACTTTTGAACAGGGCCATTTGCTACTTTTGAACAGGGCCATTTAATAATTTTGATCTTGGCCATTTACTACTTTTGATCAGGGCCATTTACTACTTTTGAACAGGGCCATTTAACTACTTTGGATCAGGGCCATTTACTACTTTAGATCAGGGACATTTACTACTTTGGATCAGGGCCATTTACTACTTTTGATCTAGGCCATTTACTACTTTTGGGATGCCAAGGGGGACAAAGCCTTTGTTGACGTCCGCCTTTAACTGAACTCTACCGTCTCCCTTTCATTTCAGGGCCAGTCTGTGTTTAAAGTGACTGCAATTGATCAGGACTCAGGAATCAACGATGACATCACCTACAGCATTGAAGGTGACTATAGCTACCTATATGAACGTCTGCTCATTACAGGTTGTTAGCAGAACATCAGCGTAAACACTGTCCGTTGCCATTGCGCTGACAACTCTTGAAAATATAAAGATTTTTGTTGTTGTTGTTTTTCATTAAAAAATTGTTGGAATAATGATGAAGATTGGACTGTGATATGTGTTTTGTTATATTTGCAGGTACCGATGACCTGTTTGACATCACGGCCAACGATGGAGTCATATCTGTCAAAAGTGATATTGATAGAGAGGCTTTGTTGGACATCAATTCTGTTGTGGCCCTTAAAGTGACGGTATACTCGTATTGCTTAAATCCTTTACGTAATTTCCAAAAGTAATTTATCCAAAAGACAATATTTTAATTTCAGGCTGAACCCACTGTTAATAAAAACTAAAATTCCAGGCAACGGAGGTTCATCCAAGCATTCTGGGGACCCAAGCACACACCTCCACTGAGGTGCGGATTACCATCGGTGACATCAATGACAACAAGCCTAAATTTTACGACTGTGGTGTGGAGCCCTGCGCGGAGGCCAGCAGCTTCACGGCCAACATCTTTGAACACTCCTCCATGGGTGTTCCAGTCGACGACCTCAACATCAGAGCCAAAGATTTGGATCAGGTCAGTCCTTTCTAAGAAATAGGGTTGGAAATTTTTTTGTGATATTTTTCTGTAACTCTTGGTTGGAAGATTCCCAGAGTTAGGAGGGGGGAAAGGAATAATGAAAAACAACATCTGAAATCCTCCAACCAGGATTACTTGAAAATTTACTGGAATTTTGCAACACTAACCACAAAATATATGTTTATTTTAAAAAACAACAACAACGTCAAAGTCATGTGGGACCAGAGTTTACTCAGGCCAGAAAATTGATCAACATCTGTATTCTGATGTAGGGAGATAATGGAAAATTCGAATTAAGTCTTGCTGGACCAGACAAGGATGCGTTCAGTGTGTCGCCACAGATTGCCTACTCAGAAAGCCCGGTTCAGATCATGGTCAAGAACTCCCAGGCTGTGGACTACGAGACCAAAACATCAATGGTTATCCAGGTATGAGTTTCAAATGGCAACCTATTCCCTATTTAGTGCACTACTTTTCACCAGGGCCCAATAAGGATCAAGGTCAAAAGTAAGGTACTATGTCCACGTAAATGTGGGACATGTCTTCAAACCAAAGACAAACACCATTGTCAAAAAATCATCAAGAACCACCTTGTTATCATTCAAATACATTTGACAATATTTTCAAAGAAGATGTGTGACAAGTCGATTGAAGATTTCAACCAGACAAACTAAGTGGTTTGGAGTGTGTCCAATGTCAGAATTCACCTTAGCTTAGGCTGAAACAGGTTTTTGAGTCGTTTTTTAAGACGCCAAGCAAACTCACTTAGGATCCATTACAAACAGGTTGATTACTTACGCTAAAGGAGATGACATTGCACCCTTCACACGTCTATAGCCAGGTGAACTGCGGACACGCAAGAGACATTTAACCGTCTCTACCAGGTACGGTGGTCACGCTGCAGAACGTGAATAATGACATCGTACCATCAACACCCCAAAAGTATTATTTTGACGGATCATATCACCATTTTCAAAACCAACACCTTTTTTTTGTCTCAAATGGCACTCTCTTCACCGAACAGTGCACAGCTGTTAATAACCTGAGGTTTACCGACTGATGTTCACCACAGAGTACAACATTCTTACTCCGTCCGAGAGTCTGTGATTTAAAAACTTGAGGTTAAATCGTGGTTGTTTTTCTGTACAGATTATCGCCAAGGATCACTCCAATAAAGCAGACTGCTGTTCCACAGCTACAGTCACCATTCAGATCAAAGACATTAATGACAACAGCCCCACGTTCCCCAAAGAAGTCTACACCCTCAAGGTTGATGAGCACAGTCCTAATGGAACCACTGTGGACACGATAACAGTAGGTCTATGTTATTGTTACCATTCTAACAGTAGGTCTATGTTATTGTTACCATTCTAACAGTAGGTCTATGTTATTGTTACCATTCTAACAGTAGGTCTATGTTATTGTTACCATTCTAACAGTAGGTCTATGTTATTGTTACCATTCTAACAGCAGGTCTATGTTATTGTTACCATTCTAACAGCAGGTCTATGTTATTGTTACCATTCTAACAGCAGGTCTATGTTATTGTTACCATTCTAACAGCAGGTCTATGTTATTGTTACCATTCTAACAGTAGGTCTATGTTATTGTCACCATTCTAACAGCAGGTCTATGTTATTGTTACCATTCTAACAGTAGGTCTATGTTATTGTTACCATTCTAAAAGCAGGTCTATGTTATTGTTATCTAACAGTAGGTCTATGTTATTGTTACCATTCTAACAGCAGGTCTATGTTATTGTTACCATTCTAACAGCAGGTCTATGTTATTGTTACCATTCTAACAGCAGGTCTATGTTATTGTTACCATTCTAACAGCAGGTCTATGTTATTGTTACCATTCTAACAGTAGGTCTATGTTATTGGTACCATTCTAACAGTAGGTCTATGTTATTGTTACCATTCTAACAGTAGGTCTATGTTATTGTTACCATCCTGCCTGGAATTCAACCAATGCGCTCTGTGTTTGATTTGAACAGCGTCTTGAAGTATCGAGTGTTAACTCACTCAACAACCCAGGTCACACTGCTGGGTGTAAATCTAACAAACACACTCGTAATAACATGTGAATCAAACACACTCGTAATAACATGTGAATCAAACACACTCGTAATAACATGTGAATCAAAAGTCCTCTGACTTGGGTTCTTGTCTCTGTTTATTTATTTGTTGCTGCTAAATGTATTGGAAGTACAATCACAAAAACTCTACTTCTCTCCAGGCAACCGATCCTGACACTATGGATGTTGGTAACATCAGATACAGACTTCTTCCCGACAGCATGTACGTACACTACATTCCATTATCACTGTATGTTGTATTGTGATCCATTCCAGGGTTTCCAGTATTGTGATCCATTCCAGGGTTTCCAGTATTGTGATCCATTCCAGGGTTTCCAGTATTGTGATCCATTCCAGGGTTTCCAGTATTGTGATCCATTCCAGGGTTTCCAGGATTGTGATCCATTCCAGGGTTTTCTTATGTCTATATGATACTTCATTCATTTAGTTTGCTTTATATAAGAGGCTTTCATCAAACCTAAACAATATACAGTATATCAACTTTGATGTTGTCTGACATGAGGTGCCAATGTTTGTGAAACGAGACCCAATACATGAGAACTAATTACTAAAAGAGATTTCTGGTTTTCAGACTAAAGTACTTCAATGTGAATGCAATGACAGGGAGGATCTATGTGACAAACAGCAAACTGATCGACCGAGAGGTCACCTCCCTGTATTCTCCAACTCTGCAAGCAAGAGACCAGGCCAACAACACAGGGAACACTGTGTTAGAAATCACACTGACAGACATCAATGACCAGACACCACAGTTCAACAGAGAATCCTACATCGACTATGTGAAAGAGGGCTCAGACCTAAGAATTCAAGTACAGGTCAATATCTGTCTCTATACAAGTGTATTCCAAACCTCTCCTCAGGGACCCCCTAGATGTTTTATGATGTTGCTGTAGCCCTGAACAAGCTCAGCTGATTCACCTAATCAAGGAGTTTATTATTAGATGAATAAGGTGTGGAAGAAGTATTTAAAAAAATAATTTTAAAAAACATAGAACGCTTGAGGAACCCAAGAATAGATTTGAAAACTACCCTACTCTACAACACGGGTGTCAAACTCCTTCCATGGAGGGCTGAGAGTTTCCAGGTCATCACTCCTTCCTTGTGCTTATTGGATCAATTGAAGGTCACTGATAAGTTAGGAACTCCCCTCACCTGGTTGTCTTAAGACTTCATTTGACAAAGATTGAAAGGAAATAACAACAACCAGCAGCCACTGGCCCCCTTCCATGGAATGAGTTTGAGACTCCTGCTCTACACACAGTAACCAAAGGGTTAAACCGGTCTACAGCTGAGCCTCATGCTAGTCTATGGCAGAGACCCGTAGTAGACCCGGGATAATTCTAGTAACTTTCCAAAAAGTCCCAGGTTTTTTGAAGAATTCAGGTCAGAGGATTCCAGATTTCCTGCTTATTCTGTACTGAATTTCAGGAATCTTCCAGGAATTTGGGAGAAAGTTATCAGAATTTTTCTAGCCCTCTGTGCTGCTTCTAGGTTGTTGGTGAATTCTTTCCTTCTTCTCGTTTGCAGGCTACTGACAGAGATGAGCCGCCCAACAGCGAGATTGTGTATGGAATAGTTAACAGTAACTACAGTGGCAAATTCACCATTGACCCCACCACAGGCTGGTTGGAGAACAATGGCCCGCTAGACAGAGAGGCCATGCAGGCCAAGGATAATGGGCAGGTTAAGTTAAATGTGACAGCAACTGACAAAGGCAGTCCACCACTGACCAGCTGGGTGCCAGTCATCATCAATGTGGAGGTAAGATCACTGTCCATCCCTCACAAACCTTTAACAAGTGCACAGACAGGGTGTATTGGTACCTGGGCCCATATTCACAAAGCGTCTCAGAGTAGGACTGTTGATCTAGAATCATGTCCCCCTTGGCACCTCTGTTACTAGGTCCTAAACAACTTTGCATTTATGTTTTTTTTTTTAAATAAACAAATCCTATAATATTACAATCACAATCAAATGCCGACCGCATTACCTCCCAAGAGAGCCGTGTATAGTCCCCCTCAAGCTGATACCACAACGGCCCTCAAGGAATTACACTGGACTTTTTCCACATGTGGTTGTGTCACAGCCACATTCTCAAATGGATTAAAAAACAATTCCCCTCATCATAATGACAAAAAATAGGTTTTGAGATTATTTTGCTAATTGATTAAAAAAAAGTATATATATATATATATTACATTTGCATAAGTATTCAGACACTTTTACTCAGAACTTTGTTGAAGCACATTTGGCAGCGATTACAGCCTCGAGTCTTCTTGGGTATGATGATACAAGCTGTGCTCACCAGTATTTGGGGAGTTTCTCCCATTGTGCTCTGCAGATCCGCTCAAACTCTGTCAGATTGAATGGGGAGCATTGCTGCACAGCTATTTTCAGATCTCTCCAGAGTCTCTCCAGGTCTCTACAGTTCGATCGGGTTCAAGTCCGGGCTCTGGCTGGGCCACTCATGGACATTCAGATATTTGTCCCGAAGACAATCCTGCGTTCTCTTGGCTGTGTGCTTAGGGTCGTTGTCCTGTTGGAAGGTGAACCTTCGCCCCAGTCTGAGGTCCTGAGCGCTCTGGAGCAGGTTTTCATCAATGATCTCTCTACTTTGCTACATTTATCTTTCCCTCGATCCTGACTAGTCTCCCAGTCCCTGCCGCTGAAAAACATCCCCACAGCATGATGCTGCCACCACCATTCTTCACTGTAGGGATGGTGCCAGGTTTCCTCCAGACATGATTGGCATTCAAGCCAAAGAGTTCAATCTTAGTTTCATCAGACCAGAGAATATTGTTTCTCAAGGTCTGAGAGCCTTGAGGTGCCTTTGGCAAACTCCAAGCGGGCTGTCATTTGCCTTTTACTGAGGAGTGGTTTCCATCTGACCACTCTATCATAAAAACCATATTGGTGGAGTGCCGCAGATATGGTTGCCCTTGTGGAAGGTTCTTCCATCTCCACAGAGGAACTCTGGAGTTCTTTCAGAGTGACCAATAGGTTCTTGGTTCTGACCAAGGCCCTTCTCGTCCGATTGCTCAGTTTTGCCAGGTGACCAGCTTTAGGAAGAGTCTTGGTGGTTCCAAAATTTGGACTCATCAGACCAAGGGACAGATTTCCACATGTCTAATGCCCATTGCTCGTGTTTCTTTGTCCAAGGAAGTCTCTTCTTCTTGTTGGTGTCCTTCAGTAGTGGTTTCTTTACAGTAATTTGACCATGAAGGCCTGATTCACTCAGTCTCCTCTGAACAGTTGTTGTTGAGATGTGTATGTTACTTGAAATCTGTGAAGCATTTATTTGGGCTGCAGTTTCTGAGGCTGGTAACTCTAATGAACTTATCATCTGCTGCAGAGGTAACTCTGGGTCTTCCTTTCCTGTGGCGGTCCTCATGAGATCCAGTTACATAATATTGCTTGATGGTTTTTGCGACTGCACTTGAAGAAAATCTAAGAGTTCTTGACATTTTCCTGATTGACTGACCTTCATGTCTTAAAGCAATGATGGACTGTCATTTCTCTTTGCTTATTTGAGCTGTTCTTGCCGTAATATGGACTTGGTATTTTACCAAATAGGGCTATCTTCTGTATACCACTCCTACCTTGTCTCAACACAACTGATTGGCTCAAATCCATTAAGAAGGAAAGAAATTCCACAAATTAACTTTTTACTAGGCACACCTGTTAATTGAAATGCATTCCAGGTGACTACCTCATGAAGCTGGTTGAGATAATGCCAAGAGTGTGCAAAGCTGTCACCAAGGCAAAGGGTGGCTACTTTGAAGAATTTAAAATATATTTAGTTTTTTATATATATATTTTTTTAAATGATACTACTTGATTCCATATGTGTTATTTAATAGTTTTGATGTCTTCACTATTTTTCTACAATTTAGAAAATAGTACAAATAAAAAATAAACCTTGAATGAGTAGGTGTGTCCATACTTTTGACTGGTACATATATATATATACTGTATTTATCCTCAGGACTCCGATATTGCTTGTCCTAATATGATATATTTCTTAATTCCACTCGTGTATTTTTAGATTTGTGTGTCTCGTTTTGACTTGTTAGATACTACTGCACTGTTGGAGCTAGGAACACAAGCATTTCTCTACACCCCCAATAACATCTGCTAAATATATGTGTGCGACCAATAAAATATGATTTTATTAGACTTTTATCTTTAGATTTAGAAGGAAATACTGATCCTCGATCACCATTCTTAATCTCAGAAACTTTATGCATATGGACCCAGACTTTGTATCTCTTTTTTGACTGGATAGACCTTTTCGACAGATTGTTTAATGTGTAAGTGTGTCTTCTTGACGTGATCAGAAGTAAGAGGAAGGCTTCATTACCTTGTATCTTCGTGAACATAAATTGTAAATTGTAAAGCTTCACTGGTCTTCTAATTTCCAACCTAGGATATCAACGACAACACACCGAAGTTTCGAAAAACGTCTTACAAATTCTTAGTGGAGGAGGGGAAGAAAGGTAAGCACATGTTTCTTGTTGTTGAATTCAGACATTTTGCCGCCAGTGCCCTGATTAAAATTTCGATGGAGGGTGTGGTTTAGTCCCTACTTCTCCTTAGAAAAACATTGATCATTGCCTCAAACATAAGCTATCTCCCGCCAAAAAAAACATGCCTCTCGCCACTTACCATGCCATCATTGTGGAATTTGTTCTTAACTGACTTGTTGATAATAAACGTTTAAAAATCGACCAAAAACATCTAGATAATCGTGAATTGAAAAACACAAGGCCGTCTCTTTCTGTCTTCCTCCAACAGCTGAATTTGTGGGCTCCGTCCAGGCAGTGGACTTAGACCAAACGATCGATCACAACCGCATCTCCTTCAGCATAGTCAGCGGAAGCTTCGGACAATTCATCATCCAAACCTTCAGGGACGAACCCGATGGTTACATCGGGAACATCACGGTCGACCCGGACATCGAGTTGGACTACGAGAGCAGCTTCAAAAACTTCAACCTGGATGTGGAGGCCATGGACCTGGGATCCATGAAGGACACTGTAACCGTGGAGGTGATTGTTGTGGATGTGAATGATGAGAGGCCCCAGTTTAAGCCCGTTGCCCCATTGCACATAAAGGAGAACACCACTATCACTGAGGCCGTGGGGAGATTCGAAGGGGTGGACCTGGACATGAATCACGTTCTGGTCTACCAGCTGGTCTCCACTAAGTGCCGCTGTAATGGCTCCCTGAGTCTCGGGCCCTGCCCAGAGGACTGGTTCATCCTGGAGCCCACAGGGGAGATCATGCTGAACGAGGAGTTTGTGATCGACTTTGAGAAGTGTGATCAGGTTGACCTGGAGGCCCAGGTGGTGGATGAGTTGACCCAGAAAGGGGAGAACAACAGCGCAACACCAGGTCGGTACCTCTGTCTGGTTCTGTTTGGTTCTGGCTCTTTTTGGGTTGTAAAATTCCCAGGTTGAAAGATTCCCTGGGAACGACTGGGGATGAGGTGGGAATAAGCAGGAACTCCAATAATCCTGCAACTGGGATTTCTGGAAAACCTGGGAATTCTGGGAATGTTACCAGGAATTTGTAACCTTATTTTGTAACATTAGCATCGTTAATATCTACGTTTGTAACTTTAATATCTTTCAATGTATTCTAACAATTCAAATTAATTTCAGGGCACATTGTGATCAACATCGAAGACATCAATGACAATGCCCCTGCTTTCGAAACAACAGATTCCTTATATGGTAAATATGTTTCTAAACTTCAGCACGTTGTATGGTAAATCGGAATATCTGAATATCGTATTTTTGTTTATATATATATATATATATATATATATATATATATGATAATTAATTTTACTTTATGATATGAATCTATATAGCTACAGACTGACTTAACAGTGTTCTTACCTACCTCACCCTGTCTGCAGTTGTGGTGTCAGAGACGGCCTCTGTAGGCTCAGTAATAGCCAGTGTCACTGTGAGTATAACCGTGTAAAATGGACAACGTCAGTTGTTTTTCTATTTGATAAGGTATAGCAAAACAAGTGCCGGGCAGGGCACTATTTATAATTTTTTAAATCTCAAAATGTAGCTTATTAATAAAAGGTAGACTCAGCAACATGCCATCATTACACTGTACATAGTGGGACAGCTGCATGCTATGCAGATTTTTTTTGAATATAATATAAAGTATACCATTTAATATATTTAACTTGAAGACTTGGCTGCGATATGAGTTGTTATCAATTCCAGTCTTCTTTTCCCCCCCTTCCGTATAGGCTACAGACCGTGATTCCGGGAAAAATAGGCAGATGACATTTTCGATAACAAATATACAATTCAGGGATGACGTCAACAATAAAACGACCGAGTTGGGCAGTCGAGTGTTTCGAGTTGTCACCACACAGGAAGACGATAAATACGTCGGAAATATTCAGTGAGTATATGAATGCTGTCCGGGCAAGTCATGTTTTAATTTCTGATTTCACTGTAATTAATAGCCGTTAAGAAGCAATTGCCGTTAAGAAACACAACACAATAGCCGTTAAGAAACAATAGTCGTTAAGAAACAATAGCCGTTAAGAAACAATAGCCGTTAAGAAACAATAGCCGTTAAGAAACAATAGCCGTTAAGAAACAACACAATAGCCACTAAGAAACAATAGCCGTTAAGAAACAACACAATAGCCGTTAAGAAACAATAGCCGTTAAGAAACAATAGCCGTTAAGAAACACAACACAATAGCCGTTAAGAAACAATAGTCGTTAAGAAACACAACACAATAGCCGTTAAGAAACAATAGCCATTAAGTAACAATAGCCGTTAAGAAACAACACAATAGCCATTAAGAAACAATAGCCGTTAAGAAACAATAGCCGTTAAGAAACACAACACAATAGACGTTAAGAAACAATAGTCGTTAAGAAACAATAATCGTTAAGAAACACAACACAATAGCCGTTAAGAAACACAACACAATAGCCGTTAAGAAACAATAGCCGTTAAGAAACAATAGCAGTTAAGAAACAATAGCCGTTAAGAAACAATAGCCGTAAAGAAACAATAGCCGTTAAGAAACAATAGCCATTAAGAAACAATAGCCATTAAGTAACAATAGCCGTTAAGAAACAATAGCCGTTAAGAAACAATAGCCGTTAAGAAACACAACACAATAGCCGTTAAGAAACAATAGCCGTTAAGAAACAATAGCCGTTAAGAAACACAACACAATAGCCGTTAAGAAACACAACACAATAGCCGTTAAGAAACACAACACAATAGCCGTTAAGAAACAATAGCCGTTAAGAAACAATAGCCGTTAAGAAACACAACACAATAGCCGTTAAGAAACAATAGCCGTTAAGAAACAATAGCCGTTAAGAAACACAACACAATAGCCGTTAAGAAACAATAGCCGTTAAGAAACAATAGCCGTAAAGAAACAATAGTCATTAAGAAACACAACACAATAGCCGTTAAGTAACAATAGCCGTTAAGAAAAAACACAATAGCCGTTAAGAAACACAACACAATAGCCGTTAAGAAACAATAGCCGTTAAGAAACAATAGCCGTTAAGAAACACAACACAATAGCAGTTAAGAAACAATAGCCATTAAGAAACAATAGCCGTTAAGACACAACACAATAGCCGTTAAGAAACAATAGCCGTTAAGAAACAATAGTCGTTAAGAAACACAACACAATAGCCGTTAAGAAACAATAGCCGTTAAGAAACAATAGCCGTTAAGAAACACAACACAATAGCCGTTAAGAAACAATAGTCGTTAAGAAACACAACACAATAGCCGTTAAGAAACAATAGCCGTTAAGAAACAATAGCCATTAAGAAACAATAGCCGTTAAGAAACACAACACAATAGCAGTTAAGAAACAATAGCCATTAAGAAACAATAGCCGTTAAGAAACAATAACCGTTAAGAAACACAACACAATAGCAGTTAAGAAACAATAGCCATTAAGAAACAATAGCCGTTAAGACACAACACAATAGCCGTTAAGAAACAATAGCCGTTAAGAAACAATAGTCGTTAAGAAACACAACACAATAGCCGTTAAGAAACAATAGCCGTTAAGAAACAATAGCCGTTAAGAAACACAACACAATAGCCGTTAAGAAACAATAGTCGTTAAGAAACACAACACAATAGCCGTTAAGAAATAATAGCCGTTAAGAAACAATAGCCGTTAAGAAACAATAGCCGTTAAGAAACACAACACAATAGCCGTTAAGAAACAATAGCCGTTAAGAAACACAACACAATAGACGTTAAGAAACAATAGTCGTTAAGAAACACAACACAATAGCCGTTAAAAAACAATAGCCGTTAAGAAACAATAGCCGTTAAGAAACACAACACAATAGCCGTTAAGAAACAATAGCCGTTAAGAAACACAACACAATAGCCGTTAAGAAACAATAGCGTTAAGAAACACAACACAATAGCCGTTAAGAAACAATAGCCGTTAAGAAACACAACACAATAGACGTTAAGAAACAATAGCCGTTAAGAAACACAACACAATAGCCGTTAAGAAACAATAGCCGTTAAGAAACAATAGCCATTAAGTAACAATAGCCGTTAAGAAACACAACACAATAGCCGTTAAGAAACAATAGCCGTTAAGAAACAATAGCAGTTAAGAAACAATAGCCATTAAGAAACAATAGCCGTTAAGACACAACACAATAGCCGTTAAGAAACAATAGCCGTTAAGAAACAATAGT